>NC_056526.1:65901287-65944624 GCF_019175285.1 Sceloporus undulatus
CTTCCTAACCCTAGTACAGACTGACTCCGTAGTTTCATGGCGGTTTATAACCCGCCTAGGTCTTTTAGATAGGATGTGCCTAAACAGTATATTGTGCCCAGAAATGAACCACTAGCTGATGAAGCTATTTCCACAAGAGAGTTACATGTTCCCTGTAACCAGCTCCAATTAGCAGTCTGGCTGCAGTATGCTGTATGCCTAGACTTTCAGGGTGCATCCAGATTGATTTAAAAGATCAGAAAGTTCCATACATTGTTCCTGTTCCTTTTTAATTTTATTTTGGAGATCCACACACATTTTGTTTATCCCAGATACAATCAGAGACTTTTTACGAGTATACCAGCTTGTCAGGTTTGCTTATTTTAACCCAATACAAAATCTGAAAACAAAAACAAAAAACAGGAACAACATGTTTTGGAAAAGCGTAGATGCACTCTCAGTCCAATTCTTTGTATACTCTGGAGGGCTAAAATGTCCAATCCTAGTGCAAGAGAATTAAGCAACATTTTTGTGTAGTCCATTTCAATGAACTTTGGAGACCACTTGATCCTTAGAGGAACTAAACAACACAGGTACAGCTTCTGCCATATGCTTTCCTTTCAAGACTTCAGCAATAATCATTCAGTCCTGATAAAAATAGTGTGACAATGAGAAAGAAACTGAGAAACATGTAAGACAAGTCCATTTCTATTCTTATACATTGGCTTAAGAAGATGCTGAAGAAATCCACCCTTTCGTTTGTTTGCAATGATAACAAGATGGCAAATGACAGCCTGCCAGTCTAGAAGCATTCCCCCCTTGGTTGGAGTGGGGTGAACTCTGGCAGACATATCCCTGAATGGCTGCTCTTGAGAAAGCATACTCTATATGTTATGCACCTTCAAAATCTCCCAGCTAACAAACAATTACATGGATGTATTGACAGAGTGCTGCTAGCAGGATAAACCACCAGGCATCTCAGGAAACAAAAGCATACCTGTTTAACTGACTGAAAGATGAGAAAAGGGATAACTTAAGCAGACATTTCCAAACTGGCATCTCATCTTCCCTGAGCTGACTGTCACATTAATTTTTCATACCCTGAGAATCTTATTAATGTGTAAGAAGTGTGTCTAAAATAATGTAAGAATTGCTGTGCTGTGTGACATATCTGTCTCTTTGTCATGCTGTGAGCATGACTGGAAACACACGTGCAAGAGGAGAGAAAGAAGTTGGCAAAGAGAAAGCAAAGAACATCCCTGGATGGCTCTGTCTGGGATGAAGCAACTCTGAGAGGGAAGCACTGGATGTTCTCTGCAACCTTTTGCTTTAAAATCAAAATAGTTACCCAATTTGATTTTTATCCAAATTTCAAAGAGCAAGAAAAAAAGCTAGTCCTCAATCTTTACATTCATCTTCAGTCAAGCTGCTGTCCATCTGGGCCAATCCAGGGAGAAAGAGAAAGGCTGGCTCAACTGTTTCAGGACTACCATGGTTTGAGTCTGCTTGCAGATTGTCATGTTTCAGGCTTTCTTAATGTACAAATTCACAGGTTTTGAACTACCCTTCCCATCATCCATAGACAGCATGGCCAACCGTTGAAAGAGATGTGAGCTGTAGGCCAACAAGAACAAATGGATACATCTGAGAAAGGCCTGCGGTTAAAAATAAGCTGGACTAAATTCCTTGGGATTGCAATCCTTGAAGGAGCTCCTCTCCCCACTCCCCACTCAGCCTGGCTGAGTGATGAAATTTGGTGGAGGAGCCATCTTCTTTATCTAACTGGTGGGGGGGGGGGGGGGCGCAGAGGAGAAAGGAAATGGCCATTCTCACCACTTGTGGAATGCCCTCTCCTTGGAGGCCTGACTAGTACCAATGTTGGCTTTCTTTTGGTGCCAGGGAAAGACATGGCTATTTATTAAAACTCCTATAAAGCATGCACATGGCTTAGACTTACTTGAAATGTTTAATATGTCTTTGACTTGCTTAAATTATTTATTTATTCCAAGTTGGAATGATTCAAATTATATTGTTTGCTGCCCTAACACAGAGGCTAAAAATATTTTAACAAGTAAATAATATTAAGTAGGGTGGGAGGCATATAGTAGGATGGGCATATAGTGGTGATGGTGGTGGTGGTAGTGATAGTAGTAGTAGTTGTAGTAGTAATCACCTAAATTTCCTAGGGTTTTCTTAGGAAATGAATGTGCAGAAGAAGTTTGCCATTCTCTTTCTCTGAATATACCTTCAAGTTTTTTCTGACCCTAAGGTCACCCTATCACAGGATTTTCTTGGCTGAGACAGTGTGATTTGCCATCAAGTGGATTTCCCTGCCCAAGCAGGGATTTGAACCCTGCTCTCCAAAATCCTAGTTCAGCACTTGAGTCAGAACACAACACTGGTGCTCTGTTCCAACATATATGACCATTTAGAAATGTGTGTATTAATAATTTTAATGTATTTAATAAGTAGTTAAGTTTAAGCGAAATACATATAGAAAATCCTACTGGAATTGACGGTACTTTGTGACCACATAGAGCTTCTGAATTCCACCTTTAGTCATGGTATTCAGCTCATAAAGCTTTGTTTAACAGATTATGATAAAACTAAAGTTAGATACCCATTACTGGGAATAAAAGGGCAAGAAAATAGCACTTTTGCTTATTAAATATTCTTGAACAGTTTTCTCTTGTGCCATCATTCTGTTCACTACTCCACTCCAAAAGGATTGGGAGGTAGACCGCATAATGTAAATGGTCTTATGAGAGGACTAAAATACAGTTAGAACATTGATCTGAGAGGATTTCACTTATCACCTAAGAGACTGAGTGCAACTGTAATTGTAGAATCATTAAGTGAGCATTTTCGCCCCATCTAGATGTGCTGAAAGTCTGGTGCTTTTCCAGTTCATTGAGCAATCAACCTTGACTGAGAGTCATACTGGACACAGTAATTCAATAGGGGAAAAAACTGTAAGTGCAAAAGGAGAGGAGAGGAATCAAATCATTGGTGGTGTGTTTGTTTGTTTGTTTGTTTTAAAGTCTGGTTGAAATTGTAAGAAGAGCGAGGAAGACGTAAACTTAACAAAATTAATTTGGTTAACTTGCTTCCTCACTTTTAGATTGTCCACTAGAGTTTTCTGGATAAAATTCAACAATGACTAAAAGCTACAGAATACAGAAATCATTTTAAAAAATACTCATAAAGAATAAAACTTTATAGTGCCAAATTAAATGTATAAATAAAACATTATACTGCCAGAATAAGAGCCTGAAGATAAAGAAACCGGCTGGAATCATATATCAGCTATTTTGTTAAATATACTTAACTAGGTAGCCTGCCCTGGTTCAACCCCCCAAACCTGATGGAAACGTCATTCACCCATGCTTCAGTCACTGGCAGAATGGATCTCCTTCTACCCATGCAGATGAAGCCAACTAAAATGTTACAATCATGGCAATAGTGCCAAAATCATGACTAAGTAAAGATCATGGTCTGGAAGTCTGTATGAGCTTGACATCTTCACAAGTGAAATTATGTATGTAAGAATTAGAATTGGTTTTGCAAGATCCATATCTAGTACAGGGCTGTTGTTACGTTACTACAAATGCACATCATGCAGTCTTGCTGATGTCCTAATACACAGCTTCACAATTCCCTAACAGGGTTTCTTAGCACCTCTGCTACTTACCTAAGTATATCTAAAATTATGTTAAGTGAAAAGGCAACATAGGATACCAGCAGTTAATATGAAACAAAGATATCTTGTAGAACCTTTGAAACTAACTGAAAGAAAGACATTGGCAGCATGAGCTTTCATAGACTTAAGTCTACTTCCTCAGATGCATTTGGTGGAGTGGAAACCAGGGGGAGACATATATATGCTATTGGTATGTGAGAATATCAATTATAATTCAAAATGCTTTGTGTATGGAAATAAAGTGGCAATGCCTTTGTTCACTAACACTCATCACTAAAACTGGACTTGCCACTTCACAGAGTTACGGATGAGTAAATCTAGGTAACCATTTTGTATTCATGCTTGCTGTTTAGTCACAATTGTGACACTAGTGCCAGAATTGTAACTCTCACCCAACCAATATTACCAGACAGCAGATGCATAGGGAGAAGGGCATCCATTTCCTTAGCAACTTGAACACTAGTAACTGACATTTCCATCAAGTTTCACAGGGTTAGGAGACTGCACAAGGTGACTTAGTGGAACACATTCCTTTGGCAGTAGAACATACTCCCTCGGATGGTGGTGGAGTCTCCTTCTTTGGAGGTTTTTAAACAGAGGCAGAATGGCCACCTGTCAGAAGTGCTTTGATTGTGCATTTCTGGATGGTCCTTGAGGTCTCTTCCAACTCTATGATTCTATGACACCTTAGAGTGGGGGTGACATCTGGTTGAGCCCTCTGCCTGCTGCAACCACTAAGGGTGGGTGCTGCTGCCACCCAGCAGCCCCTTCTGGATCTGGCAGGGCTGCTGGCCAGCCAGGAAGGGAATGTGCTGGAGGCAGCAGGAGAAGTGATGACACAAATTACTCCTGCCATCATCACCTCCTTTTCACACTCATCCATTCTTCTCCACTGCATTGAGCACTCTGGACTTGGCCAAGAGAACCCAAGGCCATGGAGAAGCCCAAATAGGAGATGTCGTTGAAGCAAGACATCTCCTATTTGCGTGTTCATTGCAGTCATTGTCTCCTGCCTGTTCTTCTCCACTGCCATGAGCTCTTTGGATATTGGTCAAGAGAGCCCAAGGCTGCAGAGAAGCCCAAATAGGAGGTGATATCCATGGCGCGCTCGTTCTAGCCAAAGCTGGGGTGAGGGAAGTGGTTGCCAGGTGGCAGCAATATTCACACCCCTGCCAGAGACCTCAGTGAGCAGGTGAGAGAGGAGGCCACAGTGGACAGAAGAGCCAGCTGGGATGTGTGCCAGGCAGCTTGGGTTGGGTTGGGAAGGGTGGCAAGGTGGTCAGGAGGAGGAGGGTGGGAAGCGAGCACCTCCCCTGCCTGCTGCTATTTCTCCTTGTGCCACACTTTCCCACCTGCTTTTTCCCTATATTGTCTCCCATGAAGTCGATGCTTGCCTAGAGTTATCAACATGTGTTCATCACACTGGGATAACCCAAACTCTAGTGATGCCACTGATGGTGTTCTGCTGTTCAGTGTTGTGGTCACTGAAAATGTTTATTCTGAGAGCCCAAGCCAGAGCTGGGCTGGTGTTCTCCTACCTATGTATTTTTCATGAGAGGACAGAGCTTCCACCCTCTTGCTTTTGAATCTGAATTTAATGGGGGAAATAAGCATGCCTATAACACTTTCACTCCCCTCAGTGGTATGTCAAAATGTAGGGCTCTGGCTAGATTGTGTCTTCAGTATTTGCAAAAATACTGTTGGGCTTTAGTATTGTGATGGGAAAAACAGTTTTTATTATTTAGCATGTTTTTCCTGGGAGGTTTTATGATTAAAGATAAATTGTGCACTCTTGTGTCCTTGTACAACATGTCCTATAAATGTGCTACATGAAACTGGCTGCAATATCATTAGCAATGTACCCATCTGTATTAGATTATTTTGCTCCCTTACAGCTCTGTAATGTTGTGGAAGAGTAGATGCCTTATCAGCTTTAGAATTTGAGGTGTACTTTATTTTCTGCAGGTGACCATTTCTGACTGATGTCCTTTGGCAATATTATTCATTGCACAAGAGTACAAAGAAAACCAATGCTATGTTAATGTATTAATTGTATAGATACATGGGTTGTTGACAGGTAACTATTCTGCAAACATAGTATGAATTATTTTATTCAGAATCCATGGAGCTACAACATGATTTCAGATTATTGCTGGTGTGAAAGGAAGGAACTACCAGAAATAAAAAAATTAAAGATGCATTTTCAAAAATGATGTGATGTGTTCCAGAAAGATGACTGCATGCACCTAGCATGGAGGACATGGGGAATAGGTTTTAAAAAATCTAGAGCCTTTTAGGATAGGTCTGAAAATATGAGACTGACATTAATCCTCACAAAAAGGTAAGTGGCACCATCATTAATCAACAAGAGTAAGAAAAAGTAAAGGTGTGTCAAAGCTTTTATCTATTAATGGGATAAGATGGATGAGCAAATGGCAAAATTTTAGGAAGAGGTAAAGTCTGTGAGCAAAAAAGAGACATTTAAATTTTATAAAGCAATTTTCCAGTGGTAAGCCTGGGCATGCTTTTTGTTTTGTTTTGCTTTGTTGTTGTTATTTTATAAAACAGAAAGACACCACTTTTCTGAAGGGTTAGAGACTGAAAGACTGTCAAAAAGGGAATCAGTTGAAAACCTAGTCTTTTAAAGCTTGCGAATGCAAGACTGTACATTCTAGATGTGCTGAGTTGACTGAGTGGAAGCAACAAAAACCCAGCATATGAAAAAGACCATACCAGGGGTTGAAAGTGTGGTACATGACTGTAATTTAGATCTGTCAAAACAGCAAAACATTCAAAAATAAACTGTTGAAAACTTAGCTTATATAGTGAAATGAAGGAATGTTAAGTTTAACCATTGTAAGTACCATTAGCTTCTGTGGCAACAGTTCCCAAACCGGTCATCTCAGATATTGTTAGCCTGCAATTCAGGGAATATCTAACTATTGGTCATGCTTCCTGAGACCTCTTATTGTCTTCAGCCAACAACCCAACAAACACTCTGGCATTTCACCTCTCAGGAGACACGTTCTTAAATTTCCCCTCTTAGTGCACAAATACTTTGTGCTTGCAATTAATTTCTTCTCTTTTTCAGGAGCATCTGTTTGCCAGGTAAGATCAGTTTGAGACCACGTCTTCTTCCTTCAGCTTTGAAGCAAATGTGATAAAGGGCAATATAATTACATTACATTAGAAGAGAGTGTGGACTGGGTCCAGGCAAAAACATGTCAAGGAAATTGATTACAAATTGTATGTTTTGATTTAGGAATACACGAGTCTCACCCATTCCATTCCCTTAATGAGGCATTAGTGAGGGCCAAACTATATATCATATTAAATTCATCTTTGCATCTAACTTGAAGGTTTCTAAACAGCATCAATTAAATATCATTTATCTATCACTTATACTGATATCCTGGCTGTCCTCCAACAGCTTCAGTATAGCATATATGGCTTTCCTTCCTTCTCTTTCAACCAATGAATTTCATGGCTCACTAGGAACTAAAGATGGTGTTCTCAAGTCTCCATCAAACATTCTAATCACTAAATTGACCAGGGGCTTTTTCACACTATACATGAAGTCGATAGTAATATGATTCCACTTTCAATGTCATGGCAGCATCCTATGGAATTCTGGGAGTTTATGGAGTGGTATTTAGAATTCTCAGCCAGAGAGATCAATAGAGATTCACACTCCAAATACAAACACAGCTTGTTGATGTAGAATGTAGCACTATTACTATGCAGTGTATAAAGGCCCAAGGTTGATAATTCAGAGCAGACATGGAGGGGGGAATTAACCCCTACTCCCTCTTCCTTAGTCTAGAGGGGAGGGAGAATGCTTCTTCTGCAGCTAGCATTTGAGGGATTTCTCTCCAAAGCTAATACTTTCTTCAAAGGTGGGATATTCTTCAAGAACAAAACTAGGAAAGAAAGGTCTACACATCCCCTCTACAGCTATTTTGATCCCATTAATTATCATCCTCTTACACCACCACCACCACACACACTCATAGGCTGATCTAGTTTGATGTGTCTTCTTTCTTCTTCCTGTATGTGTGCTATGAAATGCAAAAGATACATTAACTGTCATATAAAGATTTGCCCCAAGTCGTCAAGAAAACCTAGAGGCTGGTGATTATAATATGGAACCATCCCAGTTGTAATCGAGTCACAACAAAAGGAATGAAAAATGAAGATGTTCCAAAATGAAGAGAGCAGATTCATATCTGTTCTGACTGAACTATGCAGTTAAGAGAGGCTTTGTAGAAATATTACAATGCTGGGCTGGAATTGCCAATTGATTCATCATTATAGTTTCTACACTTAGTCATTCTATCAATATATAAGGTGTCAGGAGTGAAAGGCAGAAGACATACGTTGTCATAAGCAAATATAGTCTTATGCTAGGCATCAGAAATCAAATTACTTTGAATTGAAGCTGTAATCTTGATTCAGCAAGCTATTTGCCTATGTCTACAAAGCCTGTCAAACTGTCCTATAATATGAATATAAGTACCTTCTCCTGCTTCTTTCCCCCTTCCCCCCATCACACAATACCTCCTCACACCTTTGCTATTATCAGTGCAAGAATCCTATGGCTTTCTGTTTCTTCAGCAGAAGCATAAACTTAGTAATAGGAAAGTACACCCTGTCAAAATGACAATGCACATTGATTCTTCCTATCTCAATGCCTTTGACAGGAAAGCTTATCTAAAACTCAAGAAAAATTGTGCTACATATTGGCACTGCTTCATCAATAAATGAAGTAGCTACTCAATGGGAAGGCTCCTTCCTTAACATGAAATGACAGTTCGTTGCTAAGAAAACAAAGCCTTAATAAATATTGCAATAATTACTCAGCCGAACTGGACATTTTACATCAATTGCTGACATTATGAGGCACTGTAGTATCCTGCTATAGACTGGAATCCTAGGGGCGTCATGCTGAGAGTCGACCAAAGCAGACAAAGTTGATGCAATCAGGACCCTAGACAGCACCCTGGGGAGGAAGTTAAACCAAGCAAAGCAGAGCAGCAAGTTGAAGACTTTGTTTAGGCAAGGCCAAATAATAGCTGAAATTGTGAATGAACAATCTCTCTCTTCCCCTTTTCCCAGGGGCCAGATTTCCAGTTTGGGAAATGCCCAGGAGTGAACCAAAACAAAGTGAGCAGAGTAAGATGCCTATAGAGCAATAAGCTCTAGTGCCACAGTTTTGCAAATCATAGCTCAGTCCCATGAATCAACTTCCCAGGTTTAAAACGTCTAGTTTTGAAAAAGTCCCCACCTGCATAAATCATGGCGGGGAGGCTGGGGACCCCCCCCCCCCCCCCAGACTGTAGTGGGCACACAAGACCCTTTTCAGCAAATACATATTATTTAAAGTCCTTTTGAGGTGAAGGGATGGGAGAGGATTCAACTTCCCAGGTCCTGTTGGGACATGTGTTGATCCCAGACTTGCCCTCTTTTAAATAGACTCACTCATTGGAAAGAAGAACAGAGGAAACATATGCAAAAAATAAATTAAATAAAAACTAAAAACAGGGGATATCTGCAGATGGTATCTGGTCCAAGAGCAGAAGATTCTGTTCTTTGCTTCCAGGTGAGGCAAATGTGTCACATTTAACCATACAACACACTTGCGGTTGGTTGTAAGGCTAGACTGGTGTATACAGTCTGCAAAACTAGCTTGCTGCTGACATTGTGGAGACATATCCTGTAAGAACAAGAGCACTGGGGAAATGGAAAAATGAAAATAGAGAAAAGCAAATATATCCAATTTTGTGTCCAAACAAAACCCGGGTCTATGATTTCTTCAAGATCTGAAAGCTGGAAAGACATGAACGCAGACACAATGGAGAATCAGGCAAAGCCAAAGTTTTTATTATGCACACAGCCCCCTCGCCTACACAGAGTGAAGTCTATAGCAGGAGAGGAGCAATTTGACACTGCAGCGCCTTACAGTTTTATATCCTCCTTTCCTCAAGAGCACCCCAAGATCATCTCAGCAGTTTTCAAAATTCTACATTTACAGATTGTTTTACATTAACTATTTGAACAAGTACTCATGACACTTGTTTGTGCACATTCTGCAAAAATCATATAAAAATAGATACACCAGTCTGAAATTTTGTTCCCTAAGCCTAAATCTCTCTTTCGGTATCAAAACCATAAAGGCAGATTTATCCTGTATGTTTTCAAAGTCACACACTATGTTTTCAGTCATATTCTTCCAAGTTCAGCAACAAGCCTTATGTCTGCATTTAAGTGAAAAGTTATAAGGTCAAAAGTTTGTAGCCACTAGAAAGCTCCATTTCAGATTGTTAGCCTAGACCAACTAAATCATTAGCAAGCAGAGCTTTCTCCAAGGTATACCTTTTTGACTTCATAGTCTCACATCCCCCAAAAGAGCACTTTCCAGCACTTCTTTATGAGTCTTCTTTCAGTGCTGAAAAGTGCACATCTGTTGTCATCCAAATGTGCCATCACTCCAACAGACTACTCCCTTTTGCTTCACAAGTAACGCAATTGGGGAAAATTAAGAGCTAAAATGAATTCTGCCATTGCTCCCTCTATAGCCAGAACATTCACTTTAGCTAAATGGTCCAATCACCTATATTTATGGATATCTGAATAGGTAAAAGAAGAAAACTTTTTATATATACATCATATTTTTGCAATGGATCTGTGAAACAGTAGGGACAACAACAAAAATATGGTGTTTCTACCAAGCGTATTGTTCATGAAAAAATAACAGGAGTGGGGTTTTACAAAAATGAAAGATGAAAGATTACACAGTTCTTTCTCTACACTCTAAAGATATTTGCTTGTCAATGAGTTGCCTACATCATCCATCTTAGAATTACATATATTTGAGCACCATATGATAGATTTTGCACACAGAGTGGATATTGTTTGTATAGCCTCAAAACATCTCTGTCAATAATTCACAGTAATACCGTGGTGGGTGCATTTGTCCACATTCCACAACATGGTCAATAACCATACAGTACTAGCCATACCAAGTTGACCAGCATGTTCCAGATTATCCAGAAAAGAAATGGGCAAACCTGTTACATTTTCTCCTTTCTTCAAACTTTGTGAATTTCACAAATTTGGTGAATTCGCTTAGAAAATTCTGAAATACGAATTGAAGTGAAATTCTAATCTAACCCTAACTCATACTATACAGCCTGCTGTCATTATAGGGCTATTCAGTCATAACCACCACCCAGGTACTGGATGCATGTGTGCTGAATGCTGGATCTGTCACAACACTGGTATGTCACTGAGCACCACATGTTCATTGCAGTGTCTGAAAGGTGGCTATACAGATTCAGACATGTAGGTTATCTAAGTGACCAGTGGCCACATACAGTAGCATCATTATGAGGTGCTTGGGGTGCAGACCATACTGGGTGACAACCCAGAAGAGGGGTGACAATGGGTCAGACCCTATGCCCACTTTGGGGTGAGAAGAGCTGAGTAGTCCCTTCCTACTGTTGCTGTGGTGGTGTTTGTCTCCTCATGAGACACAACAGTGGACAGGCAGTCCCCTTCTTCCTTTGCTGCAGCAGTGGCGGTCTCCTCATGAGGAGGCTGGGTCCACAGCAGTGGAGAGGGCTGAGAAGTCTCCTTGTCCCATACCTGCAGAGGTGCCGGTATCCTCATGAGGAGGCTGTGGCCATCACAACCCCGAAGTAGAGGGCTGAGTGATCCCCTTCTCCTGTTACTCCAGCAGCACCCGTCTTCTCATGAGGAGGCTGGGGCTGTCGCACCTCCTAAAGACAGGGCTGAGAAATCCCCTCCTGACATCACTGTAGCAGCACTGGTCTCTTCATGAGGAGGCTGGTGCTGCAACCACACAGGAAAGGGCAAACTGACCCTTTTGGTTACCACCAAGGCAGCCTCCCCAGCACCAGGTGACATCAGGGTTGGAGACACCACTGACCACATAGGCCATGCCATTGTATTCTTTGAACACTTACAAAGGCAAGGGAGGCAAGATCATACTTGTAGATATAATAAAACAGTATGGGCTGGGATGCTGGTTTGGCAGATGAATCATAAAGTTCTAGCACAGCAGAATTATAAGGCATGTTCCCCTCCCATCCTGCCAGACTCATCTTTTTCCTGCACATCCCATTCCCACAGACATATGGTGGAGAGTGGGGAATGGCTCAGAAGTGGAAAGAGGTCTAAATTATGTCTTTACCATTATGCATCCTGTAGATCTTTTTATAGTGGTTCTTCCCAGGCAGAGCAACTGCAGCTAAACAGAATATGTTCACAGTTGCATCACATCCTTTGCCCTCCCAGACCTCCTGCTTAATTCTCTTCTAATTCCTTAAATTTTCATTCCCACACGCTCACTTCATTGCTCATCCTCTTTTCTAGACATGCTGCATGAGAAATGTGACAGGCCTTTAGGCAAGCAGAAGCTTAGGATCTTTGCCCCGTTTTCTTACCTCAGTGAGTAAGAATGGACATGGCATTCAAGATTATTGCCTAAATAAAATGTGATAAATGTCTGTTTGGCACCCTGAGTATTTTGAAGAAGCGTAGGAAACCAATGTAAAAGATTAATGATAGAGTTAGGACAATCTATCCACTAAAAACATGTAGTTGACTTTTCTTAATGTCAGGTATTAGTCAGACACTTCTTGTATTTTCTGGTATCTCCAAGGGATATACCCTGCATTCCTCTCGGGGCTTGGATAGATGTGAACTTTGCCAGGAGAAAAAACAAGCACGTACAATATTCTGAAATATGCTCAAATGAGATTCAATTAATCAGGCACGTCATACCCTAGTGTTCTGATTTAAAAGGTAAATCTGGGAATGTGTTCCCAGAGGCAATGGAAAAAAACAACCATATAGGATGCTCACTTTTTTTAAAAAAAAATTGTATCCATTGAATATTGTGTCAAAGATCGAGGTGATACAGAAATGCTATCATCCATCTATCTATCTTGTGGCACCCTATCTAATGGCAGAACTGGTCTTGCCTGAAAAACTTGGACAGCCAGACCATTCTGCTTAATAAAATCAAATATATTCACCAATAAACTGAAGTCTATGTATAACAATGACAAAGTTTTCCCATTATTCCCTATTTGTAGGAGCCATTTTAAAATAGCAAATAAACCCTGTGCTTAGAGCTTTGGAGTTTATATAGTAGCTATTCTCTCAGTAGACTGCCCATAACACCTTTATGTGTATCTTCATGTAAATATAGAGACCTATATAAGCCTATTACACCTGAATATTAACTTGAAGTTAAATAGAATGTGCTACCACAATTTTACCATTGCTACTACTGCTATATGATAATTCAATTAATTCTTCTTTATGATGGCAATATAGGTTGGAATCACTGCAACATCTTACATCCAGTCATGAAATGAAGCAGTGTTATCACACACCAAGGTTAAAGTAATTTGATTTTTGTAGTATATGGGGAAGCATTTGTTCTTATAGATTAATTTTGTTTCTCTCCAGAAACCACATAAACTGAGACTTTAAAAACTTTTCAAACTGACTGGAAAAATGCTTTTTTTCACTGACACTTTCCAATATTTTTATCTGACATATTGTGATTTAGAGGGTATGTAGTACAGAGTGCTCCAAACAGAACCATTTCTGCATGTTTCAAAAGAAACTACTGCTATTATTGCCTTTGCACTAGAATTTGCCATCTATGAAGTGTGAATGGGTTACCTTGTGTGTGTTCTTTGTGCATTTTTGATGCTTATCAGATTCAAGTGTCTGAACATGTTTACCTGCCACATTCAGAAGTAATTCTTGGTGAGGCTGGCTTGAAATAACTAGGACCATTTCTCTTTCTTTCACAGACAGTTGAATTGTGTTCTTTGTTTCTAGTGTATTTCAGAAACAAAATTGATTTGAGAAAGAGTCAGAGCAGCACTTGAATTTAAAAAATGCTTTCTGAACTGTATGGCTTATATTAATGGTAATTAACCAGCTGTTAACATGGCCTAAATAGCCATGAGGATATTCATAGCCTTGAAATTTGCTAAGAAAAAGAAAGATCTCCCTATCAATAATACAAATATGAAAATAAACTTCCATTTTTAATTTCCTTTTTTAAACCATTGTTTACCTAATTTTTTACTGTTGTTTATGATAACTGCACAACAGTGTCACCAATCTGCATTCTTAAACATTTTTTTAGTTGCAAGGCACATGGTTTGTGATTATATTGTGGTTGACTGCTGGTTTAGATGGTTTTAGGTGGAGATTAAATTGACATCTGATAGAAGAAAAACCTATCTGTAGTTATATGAGTATTATCTGGCTGTGGAAACTAAAATGAGCCTCCATATTCAAAAGCAGTACAGGTAGAAACAACAGATGATGTGGGCCAAGACCAGTGACATTGATTGAGTTGTGATGGATTCAACACTGGGCCCTGGTGAGACTAGAAAATATGCTGAATGTAATAGCAACTTGGAATTTCTTTGTGGACACCACCTCTTTGGATGGGAGGATTAGTGAAAGGTATCAGCATCACATGGCAGGCCTTCTTATACACAGGACTGTACTGATCTGGAAGACTCAGGCAGAAGCACTGAAACTAGGATAGCCTCATACCAGCCACACATCTGCTCATAGTTATGCTAATATGTCTTTACCTTATACCAGATGGTTTGATTTATTTATTTATTTATTTATTTATTTATTTATTTTATTATAGTTGTAGTACAGTGCGCCTGAATTTTACACAGGCGCACCGTATGCGGCTTTCATCATACGCTGAAAGCCGCGCCGGAAGAGCCTGTTGTGCACCCTGGAAGAACTAATGGGGCACCGCTATGCTGCTGTGCGCCGTGAGTGCGAGCCCCATTACTTACTATGGGGCTTCAGCATACTCTGATTTCCCCTTACACGGAGGGATCTGGAACAGATTCCTGCATAAGGGGAGGGCACACTGTATTGGGACAACACATAAATCATCTCTAAAAACATAATTTCCTAAAAATCAAATATCATCTATTATCCATATTATCATATACACACCTATTACCAGAGGTTTCAGGAGCTGCAGTCTGCACTCTCAACAAAGTGGACATGCTGAGTATTAGAAGGCAGGGACTAGGACTACCAATGAGTTCATATTTATGGATTTTTGAAGTTACATCATCAAAGAGAACCAATGACAAGATATATGATGCATTCTGTTCATAAAGGTACTCAGCTCTGTTCTATCTAGCTGATGCAACAAACAAGACACCACAGATTTGATAAACAAAATACCCCCCCTACAATTGGAGAGAGATGATTTAATATGCACAATAGATGTAAAATTCAACAGGAAGCAATAACAAACCCTCTGAAGAAACCTGCCAAGTAAACCCCATGATAGGTTTGACTTGGGGTCACCATAAGTCAGAAATGACTTGAAGGCACACAACAACAAGAGTCATAGGCCTGCATTTTCTCAAGGTGTTGGTGTGTTGTTCTGTAGAGGGATATCTATTCAGGCTGGTCCCTCCTGCTTCTGGACAAGTGGCATTAGGGACAAAACATTCCAAGGTCCAGGAGACAATTAAAAAGTGATGTCAATCTGGATTATTTCTACAGTGCAGATGCAGCCTATATGTGTTTTTATTGTAATTTTCTGTACTGTTGTGAGCTGACTTGAGTATCAGTTTGAGATATAAATAAAGTGATGGATGATGGATGATGGAGGCATACCACACTGAATCTAATGGGAGGGCTGGCCCTGAGCAGCCTTTTCGCAAAATCAAAAAAATGCTGTTCTCCAATGTTTGAACGAGGCAGTGCATTGTAAACAATCTTCTTTCCCAAAAGCAATCAGTCTGGTCTTGAATCAAAATTTTGATCCTTTTTATCCCTTTTTGGATCACATTTTCTGTCTTTACCCAAAAGATACATACTGTAGATTCTTTGTACTAACTTCATTTTCCCTGCGGAACTTGTTAGTGATGATGTCTGGTTCTGAAAACATGTGATGTTTTCAGCAACAATAGAGGAATGACCAAAAACATGGTCTAAGGCTGAAGAAAAGAGTGCCCCATGAATTCTGTCTAATTGTCATTTTGTCAGCCATCTATTTCCAGCTGTGGTCTTCTGTTAGATGTTTCAGAGGATTATGAAAAGCTTTCTCACGTGCACACATTCCTACAACAGTGCAACAACAACTAAAGTACCATTGCAAATTTCTCATCACTTGAATGGCTAGAACTGTAGCAGCTTCTGAAGCTAGTGTAATTGTTATGGTGCTTAATAATATTCTATGTCGTTTTCTTTCTAATATTTTACCATAAAATAATGATAGTTCTCACAACTGACAATATCCTCTTTCTCTTCTTCAGATGAAAAGAGGAGCCTTGAAATATCTTGACACGTTATGAAAGGTACTGTGCAGTCATTAATATTTTTTTTTCTCCAGGGGATTTTCCCCTCCCCAAAAAATCACTTATAACATTTTTGGCAAAATCATTGGCTAGCATTCTGTATTGTAGTTATGGATTCATAACCTAGAGTTACAAATCTGTAACTGCTTTGTGTTCAGTAAAACTATGTAGCCATGGTCATGGCACTATTGCCTCCTTCCCAAGCCAGCCTTAATACCCAGCAGCCACATCGAGTGATGGAGATCTCTTCAGTTGATGATTGGGGCACAAAGAAATGGTCCAGAATATTCCAGGAGTAACCCAGGGTATTCTGACCCCAAAACTGCCCTGACATCCCCCCCATTACCTTTCAGTCTGAAGTGATGCAGGATGGCTGTCTGTACATGGCTCTTTCTATGCTGGCCAGTGTTGCTGGCACCAGTTCAGGTTGTTTCCTTTTAGGCCAAATACAAGGCACCTAGCATTGATCACATGTTTCACCACCTTGTTCTGAACTCAGAAGAGTGAATCATGCCAGCAATGCTGGTGCTGACTGGCACAGCAGGACAGGTGTGTAAACAACTGTCCAGCACCAATCCAGAGGGCTCCAGATTTTCTGAAGATCCAGAGCAAAAGTTTTATTAATCTGTAGTGGAATGTGGGCTAGACAACATAACTGTTACATGGATTTGTAATTTGTTGACTGGCTGGAGCCAAAGGGAGATCAGAACTGCTCCCTCCTTGATGGCCTTCCACCGGCAGGTGAAGACCTACCTGTTCACAGAGGCATTTAGGGAATTACTATAAGGACAGGCTGGGATGTTCAATGTTGGACCAGATTAAAAATACTTTTCAATGTACTTTTTATTTTATTGTACTATTTTTTTATTATTATTATTTAAATACTGTGAAGCCGCTCTGAGTCCCAGTCCTGGGAAAAGAGCGGGATACAAATAAATAAATAAATAAATAAATAAATATAAAATAAAATAAAATAAATATAAAATAAAATAAAATAAAATAAAATAAAATAAAATAAAATAAAATAAAATAAAATAAAATAAAATAAAGGGTGCTCAACAATGGCTCCTTTTCATCCTGGAGAGAAGTGACCAGTGGGGTCCCACAGGGCTCTGTTCTGGGCCCAGTGCTATTCAACAGCTTTATCAGTGACTTGGATGACAGAATTGGGGGCATACTCATCAAATTTGCAGATGACACCAAATTAGGAGGAGTAGCTAATACCCTAGAGGACAGGATCAAGATTCAAAATGACCTTGATAGATTGGAAAGCTGGGCCAAGGCTAACAAAATGAATTTCAACATGGAGAAATGTAAGGTACTTCACTTAGGACGGAAAAATGAAATGCACAGATATAGGATGGGGGACACCTGGCTGAACAAGACTGTGTGAAAGGGATCTAGGAGTCCAAGTAGACCACAAATTGAACATGAGTCTACAGTGTGATGCAGCAGCTAACAAGTCCAATGCAATTTTAGGCTGCATCAATAGAGGTATAGTGTCTAGATCAAGGGAAGTAATAGTTTCACTCTATTCTGCTCTGGTCAGGCCCCACCTGGATTATTGTGTCCAGTTCTGGGCACCACAATTTAAAAAGGATGTTGAAAAACTGGAGTGTGTCCAGAGGAGGGCGACTAAAATGGTGAAGGGTCTGGAATCCATGCCCTATGAGGAACGACTTAGGGAGCTGGGGATGTTTAGCCTGGAGAAGAGAAGGTTAAGAGGTTATATGACAGCCCTGTTTAAATACGTGAGGTGGACCAGCCTCTATAACTCTGCTTTACTAACTCACAAGGTTGTTACAAAAATAAATATGGGAAACGAGAAACCTATGCATAGAATATTGACCTTCTTGGATGGAAAAAATTGAATAAAAATGTCACAAATGCTTTCGATTGAATTTGCTGAATGAGGGTCTAAAGGAAACCAATAGTGTTTCACTTATTTAGTGGCATTAATCAGATTTTTGGGGGTAAGGGAAACTAATTGCAATGACCAGCTAGGTGATTTCTATTTTTTAAAAAAATTATGACAGGCATTTCTGTAGTTTCTCAAAAAGCCCCAGTTGCCACTTACCAGTTTTTCTGTTTGGTCTTTAGCTGGTTAATGTTTGGTTGCATGCTGGTAGGCCCAGGGAACCATGCCACTTCAGTGCATGGTGGCCTGCCTCGGTTGGTCACACAAAAGCATTCTTTGGCTTGCAAAGTTGGGACCTAGTAAGGGAGATATTTGAGAAATCGTTCTCTGCTCTCTTCCTAGACATGTAGATAAGATCCCAGATTGGTGTAGTTTACCAGTTGGATCCCTTTGAGAAGGGATACAGAATTAACCATGCTCACAAATTCTGTCATGGTTGGTTACAGGACAGTTGTCCACCAAAATCTAGAAGTCATGGCTTCTGAATCAACTTTCACAGAAGATAAATTTCACTATTTCTGATTCTGCAAACTAATGGTGCAGCTTGATAGATCACTGAGGCAGTCCATTCTAAACAATTTCTCTTCCTATTTCATAAAATATAACTGGCAAGTGAGGAGCTTGTACAGAGAATGGAAAATACATCTTCATGATGTCTCACATCATCCAAGGTCTGGCAGAAGAAAGGAGGAGTATGAAACACATCAAGCATGTGCTCATCTGACAGGACAGTATATCAGAAAGTTGTAAAAGGGTGATAGCTCTCACTAGGAAAAAAAACCCTCTTCTTTGGTTATCTAAAGAAGATTATTTATTTCAATGCATGTGTATGGGGGGTGGGGGGAGAGGGAAATCTGTCAAGTTTGATTTCTCCTGCTTCTTAAATTTTTTTAAACTTATGTTATTGCTGGCCCAGAAATGAAGACACTTGCAGAGCTTGGTAAATTCTTCCAAAAATAACTAAATTGAAAGTTCCCCTCATCTAGATCAGCCAAATGCCTAACATGGGGAAAGTGGCTGCCAGCCTGCCATATAGATATTAGTGATGAGAGGATGGTGTCCCTTATATAAAATGGCACAATCAAGGTTTGCTTTTGGAATTAATATATTTAAAAAAAACACTTTCAAGCCATTTATGGTCGAATCCATGGATAAGGAATTTGTGGATAGAGTGGGCTGACTGTATTTTAACCTGGTGTTCAGGTGCTCATATTCCACTTTTTCGCATCACATGAAAAGGAGGGTTGTGCATCAACATGATAGCTACACTTCTGTCCTTTTTGCCCGTTATCATGTTGAGGGAAGATGCCTGAAAGTCAGGATTATACATTGTGCAGACATCCTCCATATGTAGGAGTGGCTTTCTGATTTAGCAGTTTGGCCACATGAATAAAAACAAAGCTACGGTGTTCATGTATGTCCTCCCTCTTTGCATGTTAATAGAAAATGGGTGAAGATTACAATTAGTCAAGGTGAGGCAATCTCTCAGGCATCACATTTTAATTAGAATCACAAAACCATTCAGTTGGAAGTGAAGCCAGCCCTCTGACCCCGCTAAAAACTCTTGAAAGGTGGCCATCAAATCTATATTTTAAAACGTCCAATGAAGGGGATTCAACCTCCTATTTTATTTCACTATTAACTCTTTCTTGCCCATTAGAAAGTTCTTCCTCAAGTTTAGTTAAAATATCTGTTCTTGTTATTTGGAACCTTTGTTTCAAAATTTACCCCCTGGAAGAGTAATAAATTTGCTTCATCCACCATACGCTAGCCCAGGGGTAGGCAACCTGCGGCCCGGCGAGGCCTTGAGACTGGCCCCAGCCCGGTCCTGCCGCCGATTGCCGCCGGGGCCTTTGGTGTCTCACGCGAGGGGCATGGTGGGGAAATTGTCTATAGAAGCCTCAGAAACATGGATTTATCTTAACATTTTTTTAAAAAATCAGCAAATTTTTCCGCATGTCCTTCATTTTTTATTTAAAAAGTGCCCTCCATGAAAATTTTGTCCTACATTTGTCCTGGTTTATTTATTTATTTAATTTTTTAAAAAAAATATTTAATTATTTATATTTTGGCTTTGGCCCCCCAGTTGTCTGAGGGACAGCAACCCGGCCCCCGGCTCAAAAGGGTTGCCTACCCCTGCGCTAGCCCCTCTGATGTTTGAAGAAGATTACTACTATCTCATGTGCCTATCTTTTTTCCCAGGATAAACATACTCATCTCACTCAACTCCTTCTCCATGGGATTGGCTTCCAAATCTTTTACCATCTTGGTTGCCCTCATCTTGACATTTCTTGCTCGTCAATATCTATCTTAAACTGTGTTGTCCAGAACTGGATACATCATTCCAGAAGGGGTTTGATGAAAGCAGGGAAAAGTAGTACTATTACTGCCCTTGATTAGGACATAATTGTGCTGTTTATGCAACTTGGAACTGCATTGGGGTTTCTTGCCATTGCATCACACTGTTGACTCACTTTAAGCTTGTGGTCCACCAGGATCAATAGATTCTTTGGACTTGGTCAAAAGTCATCTACTTTATATATATTCACCTGTGTTTTTTCTCTGCCTAAGGATTTTTTGCATAAACTTTATCCTTGCTGAAATTCATTTGTTAGTTTTGACTGAGCTTACCAGTCTGTAAACCTTCAGGTATTAGTTGTTCATCCCAGTTTAGTGTCATGTGCAAATCTGTTGAGTATACTTCCATTCCATCATCCAAATCATTTATAAAGATCTTGAGGAAAACTGATCCCAGGACAGAACTTCTAACCAGTATGACAAGGAATCATTGGTGAGTAGTAGTCTGTCAGCTACATATCCACTTCACAGTAAGATTGTGTAGCCCACATTTTCAAAGTTGTCTTACCAGGTTGTCATGAGAAGGCAGCAGTAATTAGCTACTTTAGCCATTATCGTTGGACTTTTACTGCCAGTGGTCAGGAGAGGAATTGGTGAGCATTTCTCACCAATGTGCCAGAATATGTTGGTTAGCCATGAACATGAACATGAACATGGGCTGATGTGTGTATGAAGAGGTGCTATTGGCTACCCTGACTCAGGCTGAAAAATGTCTTGGGCTCTGCCAGCCAAATTATTTTTGCCCATAAAACAGAAAATCCCATACCTCTCCTTTTTTATAACTATCTGATCAAAAGAAATTAACTAACAATTGGTTGCCCTTTCATGATATCCACATTTTTCTGCCTGAGGTGGCCACTTTGTTAGGCCAAGCCTGATTGTCTGGCAAATCTTGGAAGGATCACACTACAAAAGAGTGAGTAATAATCTTTATAAAGTTACACCTATTGTGTTCTCAAGTCTTGTGACTGCAACTCAAAAAGACAAAAGATGCTATTCGTAACATCTCTCTTACTAAATAAGAAAGTGTGCTCACTAACTGGGGTTTCAGCTGCTCTTAAAAGAAAATCTGCCAGTAGAGCAAAAGGGCAAAAGGGTGACATCTGGTGCAGCAGATGTTTGAAGACAATTTTGGCATCAAGCCTGCATTAAACAGAGGAAGCAAGTGGGAGGATCTCTTGACATAAAAAGTAAAAGAACACTATGCAATCTTGGCTCTTAATCTTGAATGAGTGCCGCACTATGAAAACTGTTTTTAAAGGGGTGTATTTTCAAGGAAGCCATTACCTGGCTTCTGTTTAAATAGGTTCACGTTCCAGTGATTTCTTCCTTGAGCTCACAGCTTTCTTTTGAAGCTGTTCTGCAGCTAATTCTGGAAAAAGTCAAATGCCAAGATTTAAGTCTCCTAAGATGCTCTCTCTTTAATTTAAGATGTGCAAGAATTGGAAGTTTCTGTATCAGTCACTCAGCTGGGGCTCTCCAGGGTTTCAGGCAGAGGTCTTACATATCCCTTGCGGTCTGATCCTTTTAACTGTGAGGTGCCAGAGATTTTGACTGGATTTTAACTGAGAAATCAAGGGCCTTCCACCTTTAAGGCAAGTTCTTGAGCATTTAGAGATAGTTGCTCCTATAAATGGGCAATGTGAACGTGAATATAATTTGAAATCTATAAGTCCTATTCTTGTGTTTTAAAAAATGACTCCAGGGGAAAAAATCCTGCTCTCACTTCTCATGTATTTTATTGAAGGTGTTACTTTTTCCTGATGGTTCTCCAAATATATATATATATATATATATATATATATATAGAGAGAGAGAGAGAGAGAGAATCATCAGAAAAAAAGGAAATATATATGCAACTAGAAATTAACCATTTGTTCCTCTTATATCCTACCCCTTCACCAGTGTGAGACCCAAGGCATTTTAAAACATGAATTTTTTTTTTAGAAAGCTGAAAACCTATTACACTAGAGAGTAATTTTTAAAAAAAATCTATCAGAGAAGAAATTAATGTAGAAGATCCTTCTGGAGCAATTTGTTAGTAGTCCATGGCCTTCATAAACAAAAACATCTTGGTCTGCCAATGGGAAGAGAAGATGGAGGCACTCTTGCAGTATTGCATATATTATGATAAGTGTGTTTCTGCTGTTAAAATAGTCAGTCCTAAGTCTAAGGCTGCTCTCACAATGCAGAAATAAAGCAGTTTGACACCACTTTAATGCCCATGACTCAATGCTATGGAATTCTGGGATTCATCTTTTGTTATAACACCAGAGCTGTCTGACTGGGAATAAAAAGCTCACAAAATGACCAATCCCAGAATTCCATAGCATGAAGTCATGGAAATTAAAGTAGTATCAAACTCCTTTTATTTCAGCAGTGTGAATACAACTTAAGGTGCCTGCTACTAAATTAAACAGCTTGAAATGTTTCATGGAGGCGCATGCTACATACAGTGATATAGGGCATGCACTCTGGGCAATGTCCATGTATTCAGCTAGTCTCAGGATAGTGAAGACTAGTGGTGCTCTCTGGGCAGGACTTTGGGTCAGAAAGGCAGAGCACTTCTACAGAGAATGAACAAGAGAGCCTCCAAATGCAGCAGGTCTGCTTTTATGCATTTTCAGTTATGTGAAATAATTCCCATTGCTATCGGAATGGCCCACAATAAGAGCATTAAGTTCAAAATGTGATATTATCTAACTGCACTGCTCATTGAGGCCACTTGCTTCATCACTAGTAATTGCACATCACTCTTTCCCCTTTGGGCACTAGAGTTCAGGAGGCTGGCTTAGGAGAATTACCTGTACTTTATCCAGATTTAAGAGGTGATTCATTCTGTGGCTGAAGAAGCACAGTATTTTGTACTGTAGCAGTGATATGTACAATACTGAAAGGGAAACTAGTCACTGTTCAGGATAAATCAATGTGTAGCATAAAAGGGTGATGCTCTCTTTCATGGCATTAAACACAAAACTGATGACTCTGGCAAAGAAAACTTCTAGCAGTTTACATGACCATATGCTCTTGTGAGAATGGCATGTGCCAGAGGTACAGCTGTGGGAGAGGGGGCAAAATTAGGGCATTGCCCTCCCCATGAATTTTTCACTCCCTGTGAAATATTAGTCACCCATGCTATGAACTCTTATAGTTGCTGTGTTCATATTTCCTTGGCATCTTTGGTTGCCACTTTTCTTTGGATTCCTATACCACATTTCTAAATGTTCAACTGAAGTTCTAAATTACTGCAAACCTAGAACTTTGGGGACTGAAGGAGCATTTCAACAGGGAGATCACAATTCTTATTTTGGGAGGCAAAGCCTGTATCTTGCCCAGCAGCTAAGCCCCTAGCATGTATACATTGCACCCACAAATCAATCTAGAAACTGACTATTACAAAGATCTATCTAAAGACTACACTACATATCTCCCCAATTCACCATTTTTTTCACATGGACTGGAGAGAGAGAGAGAGGGAGAAAGAGACAGACAGACGGATTGATTCAGTCATGTCAGTCCTCACTTGAATTATGAAATGATCCAGCCAGACACATTTTTAGTATTTTATACAAGAGTGGCAGAAGAACTTGTTAAATATGTATAAGGAAAGGATACTTTTGTGAAATGCTTTTGAAATATCCATTTCATAATTTCCTTAGATGTTCTAGTCCCCTTCCAGATTAGTCTAAAGAGGCAATAAATGTAGCTTCTTGAGTTTTGCCAGGTTTTGCTGGCTATGCATATGCTCATTCTATTCTTAAGGAAGCTGTTTGTAGCAATTTCTCAGATTTGCACTAGGAATTTTCCAAAGAGGTTTTAAAAAAATAAACTGGGATATAATTTTTTGGGTGATTCTATGTTTTAAAGGGCAATTTTTACTTTTAAAAAATCTTAGAGTTATAGTGCTACAGTAGAAATGCAATTCTTTGCAACTGGATAATCTGAGTCATGTCCTCTCTACTGCAAGAAAGTCTTCAAAAACTGTACAAAACTTTTTGTAGTTCAAGACTTATTCTGTGCAAAATTCACATGTTCAGGAAACAGCATTGCCTGAACAGGAAATGACATTTTCTGCACAGAAATGCTGTTCTCGGCACAAAAATACCACATGCATATTTTATATAGAATAAATCACAAACTCTGAAGATTCTCACCAAGATTCTTTTCATCAGGAAAGTCAAGAAACACATTTTTCAACCATTTTTAAAAACCTTTTCAGATACTCTTTCTACACCTATGCTGTATTGCAAAAGTGCTATTTCACTGATGTGCTATAGCATTAATGCTCTAAAGAGGGAGATGAAAGAGAGAAAGTAGAATGATGTTTTTTTTTTCTTCTCGTGTGTGTGTGTGTGTGTGTGTGTGCCTTCAAGTCATTCCTGATTTATAGCAGTACTTCTCAAATAGTGGGGCGTGCCGGGGCGCGAGGCTCCGTAAGGATACAGTACTTATAACAATTTTATAGACAAATGATACTATTTACAGGCGCGCAGGGGGGCACAAAATGTTTTCTTCTTCCGGGGGGGGGGGGGATGACAGAAAATAATTGAGAAGCACTGATTTATAGCAACTCTAAGGCAAACCTATCTTTGCAAGCTTTCTCGGGGGGGGGGGTCCATTGCCATCCTTTGAGGCTGATAGAGTGTGACTTGCCCAAGTCACCCAGTGGATTTCCATGGCCGAATTAATGGCGATTTGAACCCTGTTCTCCAGAGTCACAGTCCGACACTGAAACTACTACACCAGGCTGGCAACCTTTGTTCTTATAGAGGGTGGGATTAAATTGCTGCAGCTGGTGCTGGGAATTGCCAGAAAATAGTCTGTGATAACAGAAACATCAGATGGCATCCAGTTAATCAATTACGATGATCTAAATTAGACTTAGGATATCAGACTTAGGATATCATTACTAATTCACATTCTCATTTAGTGCTCTGGCACTATTGCCACAACTGCAAATATCCCCCAAATCCATCTTAATGCCCATCCAGATGTCCCAAGCAAGAGAGGTCTGTGCTGCTAGCCACGTGTAGTGTTTCAGAATTATGTAACCAGCCCCTTCCTGCCAGCAAGTGATGCAGCAATGAGGAATTGCAACAAGATCCTACAGGGTTCCCTACATCTGCTTCTTACAGCATCACTTGCTGGTGGAAATGGGTTGGTCATATCATTCAACAACCCGGACACACACACCTCTTGCCAGCAAAGCAGACCTCTGTCCTCAGGATGACTGATTGCCTATTCAGGTGGGTTCCAGGAATTGGATGGTGTGATAAATCATACCCATGACAGCATGGCTACATGTTTGATACAGGATCTCATCTGTCAGTTGCATATCTTTAAACAAACAACAACAATGCAGAACCACAGCAACAAATACAGTTATCTCCCAACAAATTTGCTTTGCTTGGAGGAACCTCTAGAGATAGGTGTGACACCTGTTTTTGCATTCCTGGATTTGTCTTAGATAGCCAGTTTTTAAAAAAGAACATGTTTGTATGCAATCATGGCTAGAATCCTGTCAGGTAGTCCCAACTAGAGTAGATCCACTGAATCAATTGTTGAATGGTGAGTCAACAAGTACATAAATCTAGCTGATTCAATGGCTCTACTCTATTTGAGACATACAATAGCACATGGCCCATGCTTCCTAAATATACAAAGTAATAATCTTTCTGCACAGGTTTAGTCTTCCTTATCCAAAATGCTTGGGACCAGAAGTGTTTTGGATTTTGGATTTATTTTTATTTTATTTTATTTTATTTGGATTTTGGAATATTTATATAAATATAATGAGATATATTGGAGATGGCATTCAAGTCTCAACACAAAATCCATTTATGTTTCTTACACACTTTATACACATAGCCTGACGGTAATTTTGTAAATAATACTTTAATTTTGTGCACAAAACAAAGTTAGTGCACACTGAACCACCAGTCAACGATTGGTGTCACTATCTCAGCCACCCATGAAAAAGTGGAATACTCTGGATTTCAGAATTCTGGATAAGGGAGACTCAATCTGTATTATAAAATAATACTTGTTTCAATGTTTAACAGAAAAAAGTCATTTATTTTTGATGGACTTGTAGCAACATTTTCTCCACCAAGTAATTTTAATTTATGATCCATATGTGAATATAAAGTCGAAGGCTTTCATGGCCGGCATCCATAGTTTTTTTTTAGTTTTTCGGGCTATGTGGCCATGTTCCAGAAAAGTTTCTTCCTGACGTTTCACCAGCATCTGTGACTGGCATCTTCAGATAATGTTTGCCTGGAAAGGACTTGGGTATATATAATTTGTGACCTGAACTATGTGAATAAGTTGAGAGGTGCTGTTGTTCATTTGTTGAGATGCTTTTATACTTTCTGTGTATGCTGCTGTCATATCTAAACACAACACAGGATCTTTTATTGGGTTAATTTTATTTGGATTAATGCAATCTTCAGTGATCCAAAACTGTTTCTCAGACTCTGCTTTATAGAATTTTGGTTCAAAAATATAAGCATTGTGCTACAGCCACAGAAGTTAGATACAGTGTGTTTTGAAATCTTTTTCTTTGTTGTAAAACAAACATATCTCTGAAGTGAATGAGGAAATACAAGATGGTCTTGAATACAGTTTATAGCTTCTGAACAAAAGCTGTATATTTAAAGATGCACACAAGTAGTAAATATAGAAGGTTCATGTTCACATAACTGATCTGACCAAAATAACATACTCTGCAATAAATATGTTGCCTTTTCAGTGTGGCTGTAACCTTTGCAGCCACTTTTATAGCTACAGAGTTTTGACCTTACTGAATGGTATAGAGGGATATCACATGGTTCAAGTGCTTGTTCTTACTATGTCTTGATGCTGCTTTGTACTCTATTGTGGATGAACTAAATGGAAGGAGAGTTTGTTTCATACCACAGGCCAGCAGCTTGTAGAATCTGTTTTGTTTAAAAGTAAAGAAAAGTAGTATTCAAGGTTTTCTTAAATAAATAAATGGCAATCTCTACTGTAGTTATGGACTGTAACCTAGAATTTCAAATCTATAACTGCTCCATAATCAGTAACACTATGTATTCACAATTTTGACAGGGTTGTAAATGCTTCCCCTTAACTTAACTTAACAGTCAACAGCTACCCTGAGAAGTGGAGGACTGTTTTACGGATGGTCAGAATGCATCAGGATGATTTTTCCAGACACCTTTCACAATCCAGCAAGGCTACAATAAGCAGAAGCGGGACCTCATCTTGCAATTTTTCATTACAGCTTTACTCACTGGCGAGTGGAGACTTGAAATGCCATTCTGTTGTTTTTAATCACTAGCAGAACTCACTTTCATCTCTCTGTGAGGGTGCTGGTTGTTAAATTAGGTTTGAGGGCTCAGGCCATGACCCATTACTGCATCACCATTAGGGACCACATTCGTAGTCATGCCTGTGGGAGGGGCCTGCAGGAGGAGGACAAGGATCAACAGGTAGGCACCTGCCACCCCAAGGGAGCTTTTGCCAGGCACTGGAGGTGCAGGTGGGAGAGGGTACCAGCTGGGAGAGGGGTGTAGGGTGCCTGCCATGCCATCACTGGAGGCTATGGGACTCTGAACTATAGAGGCTGTGCTGCTGCTATGGGATTCCCAGCAACGAAGTGGGTGGCATCTGCCTTGGCACCTCCAAGCTCTTCCCACTGCACTACCTGCTGCCCTGTGCCCCCTTCTGCTCACCGGGCACTCCTCAACTGGCTAGTAGGAGCAATGCAGGTGTCACCTGCTGCATGGGGCATGGGAGAGGGAGGCGGACCCACAACTGGGTGAGCCAGGAGTCCTGCAGCAGCAGAACAGCCTCTGCTGAGGGCACCCCACACCCCTCTCATGGTGGGCACCTTTGCACACCCATACCCTCTGGTATCCAGAAAGTCTCCCTTAGGGCAGTGGGCTAGCTGGCCCAAGGCTGCCTGCTGGTCCTCCTCCTCCTCCCACAAGCTCCTCCCATCAATACAACTGGAAATGCGGTCCCAACGGCAGCATGGTTGTCCCCAATGACAGTGCCGCTACATGCACGCACCACCATTGAGAACGATGCAGACTTGAGCATCCGTGGATTTTGGTATCGGGGGGGGGGGGGTCTGCAACAGATCTCCCATGGATACTGAGGTCCAACTATAATTAAGTAAAGCACAAGATCCTGTCTGATCTTGGACACTATGTAGGATGAGCCCTGATTAGTACTTAGATGGGAGACCACCAACAAATACCAGGTAGTGCATACTATAATTTAGAAGAAGGAACTGTCAAAACCATCTCTGAGTATTCCTTGTCTAAGAAAACCCTATGAAATTGATGAGGTCACCATACATCTCCAGGCAACTTGAATGCTGATTACACACAAGTTATGTAGGACTAACTGCTGGAAACAACTCTAGGGACCTTAGAACTATAACACATTGCTTTAAAAAAATAACATTCAGAACTCTGGTCCCTTGAGAAAGCAAGATCTATGAAGATTTTCTACTTTACTGTCCTTTATTGTCTTTAGTGTATAATCCAGGGTAAAGATTTAGTAATCTTTTAAATTATAGACATGAAAGTAGAGACTATCTTGGTCTGGCTTTGTTTTTCTGCAGATGTAAGCCACACTGGGAGCTTTTCCAGTCAACAGTGGGGTAAAAAATACTTTAAATAAATTAGTATTTATTTTTAAAAGAGAGAGAAAGAGAGAGAGAGAAGGGAAACCGCTGGCAGGGAACAGTGAAGAACAATATGTATCACAACAGCTCTGAAGAGAAGAGACAATTTTAGTTTCTTCATGGACCACACCTTGGGCCAATAAACACATCCATCAAGAACCTCAATTTCATAGCTCTAATGGGATCTAAAGAACATAGCTCAACTCTCTACCCCCTGCCAATGTTGTTGATTCTGTGATAACCCATGGATTGAAACTGTACTGAGCAGCTAGAACTGCAGCTGCATAAAGCCAGAGAGAAAAAGAGGAGGTAACATTAAAAAAAAATCCAAGCAAAATAAACATAGAAATTGGACCCCCTCCCAAATACAACAACAACCAGTAATTCAACATAATAAGAATTGTTAATTATATAGCAAATTGCTGAGCATGTTTTGTGGAATCCTGCCTTGGAGGCATAAGAATTAATGCACTAAGTTTCTTTGGCAATACAGTGTTCTAGCCCCGGATAAGTAAAACCAACCATTCATTCAGCAATAACTGATCCACATAGCTCATGTAACCATATATGTCTGTATTGTTCCATGAACAAGTGAAGGAAATTTATCATATACCTACCCTGATCCCAGATCCAAACTTGTGAATAATGGTAATAATTTCCTTTAAATATTTAAAAGATAAATTTTCTTCATCATTGGGCAGAAAAAAATATATGATAGGATATCTGCACATGTCAACCTTACTAAAATTGAGGGGAGATGTTACTGATTCTTTAGCCAGCAGTGCATGTCTATTTTCCTTTCATTTCAGTAACCACATTTTAAAACTCTTATTTGGAGATGTATGTATAATTAAAGTTTGCATCTTCAGATACCTTTCCTTTACCAGTCCATCCAGATTGGCCCTGGTTTGATTTGATTTTTATTTTAATAGGATGACAGCCATCTTTTTCTTTGTTGGTTTTTTTTTTCAACTAGACACTTATTTCAAATTGTGCACATTACTTGAGTTCATTTCTCCGTTGACTGAAACATGTTTAAGCAATGTTTTGCACACATTTGAAATGTGTACATGTGTACTTCAAATGTGTGCCTTTTTGTAGATGTACCCACAGCTGTCAATAGTACAATTCCGGAGTTACAAACATCACTACACACAGAGCACATGTTAGAAAAAACCTGCTAAAATCTCAAACTGATATTAGATCCCCCATATACCTCCATTCCTGTTGAATTAGGATAGGGATCTGGTAGAGTCTGAAGGGAGAGACAGTGTGATATGATGATTTGAATGTTGGACTAGGACACTGGGAGACGAGGGCTTGAATCCCTGTTTGCCCATGGAAACCTGCTGGGTGACATTGGGCAAGTCACACTCTCTTAGCCTCAGAGGAACAATTCTGCCAAGAAATCCCCATGACAGATTTGCCTTAGGGTTACCATAGTAAGAAATGACTTGAAGGCACACAGTAACAAAGGAGGAGAGTATTGCAGATCTGAGGGCTTGATCCTGAGTCTCATGGCAAGGGAAAGGAATTTCAAGAGGAGAGTGTTGCCTTGAAAACATATGGGTGTGTGTGTGTGTGTGTGTGTATCAGTTGTTAGGCTTGGTTCTTTTATTTGAAAGTCCTTCTTTGTGCAACTGTAATTGATAATTAATGTACTAAGGTTAAGGGTATCACCAGAGGCAATCCCTTGTAAAATTACCCATGTAACATCATTAGGGCCCATGCCCTGTAATATCACAAGGGGTCCTCCCTAAGTCTTCCTGGGTCCCAGGTTTGAGTACCGACATCTCAGGTCCCTGGACTGTCAGCCATAGAGACTGATTTGCAATTCTAGCAGTCATCTTTGGTTATAATAAATGCATACATTCCCTTAAGGTGTATATAGCAGTGAGAGGAGCTAACAGAGTGAATAAAAGGAAATAAAAGAGAGGAACAAAAAAACCCTTTGTTCATTTTCTTATATTAAATTTCCTTTGAAGCTTTCTGATGGAAAACTACTTTGTACAGATTGTTGTTGTGTGCTTTCAAGTTGTTCCAGATTTATGGTAACCCTAAATGAACCTTTCATGGGGTTTTCTGTGGTTGAGAGTGTGTGACCCACCCAAAATCACCCAGTGGGTTTGCATGGCTGAGCAAGGGACTGAACTCTGATCCCCGGAGTTGTCATCCAACACTCAAGCCACTACAGCACACTGGTTCACTTGAACATAAGTAAAATTAATTTGCTCATTTAAAAAAAGCAAAAGGTTTATCACATAATTAGAGAAGGAATGACTTGTTGAGTAACATCCCTTTTTATGGTTGAAAATCTCTGAATTTTTAAAAAATGTATATATAAAATACAATACATAACATTAAACTAAAACTGTTGCTACTGATGTTGCTTGTATTTTCCATCAGAAATGCCTCAGAATATGTTCTATGAAAAAGTAAATAACTTAAAGCTATCTTGATTTTCACCAAAGACCTACAATCAGAGTTCAAAAGAATGTTGGCTATAAAGGCAACCTCAGAGTTTGTTTTCAGCAACAGTAGCAGGTAGTGAAGAAGTCTAAAATATAACTGTAAACTTGATTTGGATTTCTATCCAAGGCAATTTGAATCAGCCACTGCATTATGTTTATATCAAGCAATGTGTGCCAGGAAAACAGACACAGTCATCTTGATGTAGTACAATCACCATGATCTCTTGAAACATGATGAAATGGAAGGAGACAGGCACAGGAAGCAGGATATTTTCAATATGTGAAGTCCGACCTGTTTTGTTCAACATTCTTATGTATAGATTGTGCACTTTCCAGCATTCATTGATAAACATGACAGGAACTAGGCCTGCCTATGAAGTGGTTGGCTGTGCCCAGGTGGGTCCTATCAAAACTGCCCCATTAAAAAAACAAAAACAAACCTCATACTACCTCTAGTAGGCAACTAGTAGCAAGCCTGCCTCATTCTATTAAATTGTGTGCATCTCTCTGTGCCTTAGGCTTAGTACTTACAAAGTGCTCACAAAGACAACTGGCAGCTAGTCAAAAATCAATGAAAATGTTCAAATGCAATACACATATAAGGGTGAATTTAAGATATGAGTAGACTAGCAGGACCAGTGTCGGGATGTGATACCATCAGACATCTGCCAGTTTCCAAACCCTGAATATAACCAGAGTATGAACTTGACTAAGTTCATATTCATTTAGTAAAGATGACAATGTGAAAAAGCACAAAAATATCTCTCTTTTCTTGGTCTTAGAGAATTTTTGCAATTTTTGTGAATAGCTTGTGTGCATTTTTGTAAAATACTCAAAATGGGGGAAATGGAATAAGTGTTGCTTTGTTGTAGTGTGTAGTAAAAACTAAAGCATTGGATGGACTTCTTTCATTGTGGTCAAACAGCCTGTTGAGAGAAGTGGCTTGCTGAAAAATGTTGGGAAATGTGTGAGAGAGTATCACAAGCAAAATAATCAAATTGGTGGAGCAGGAGCTGAACCATAATCAGTCCCATGCTTTCAATGCTGTCAAGCAAAAAAAAAAATTAATCTTCTTTGTAAAACATATAAAAGTAGCTTTACCTACAGTACTTGTTCATAAATAAATGCATGGTCTAATGGAGGAACAAAAGAGAAGAAAAAATGGCTGAAGGGTATAGCGAAGCAGTAAGAGGGAGTGTGTGTCCAAGCAAACAAACAGGAAGTCTGCAGACATGCACACTAGCAGTAAGAGAGGGCAGACATTCAAAAATTGCTAGCTTTGACAAAAACATGGTGGGGAGAAACATTTTTGTTTTCTTGGTCTTACTCTGGAGTTGAGCTCTCTTGAAGGGTATGGAAAATCTTTGATATGTTGTCTTGCGATGCCAAGATGGAGGCCCAGTTACCCTGAAAGCAACCAGATCCTGTCAGGTCTGCTCAACCCTGGTTAGTACTTGGATGGCAGATTACCCCCCTCCCACCCCCCCAAAAAAATCAGGTACTTTAGGCTATATTTCAGAGGGAGAAACTCTGAGTATTCCTTATCTAAGAAAACTCTGTGAAATTAATGGGGTCACCATAAATTCACAGTCAACATATGTTGCACACACATACACACACATATATGGCCAGTCTTACCTACCATCCTCATATACTGGCCCAGGTCTCCCTAATGCTGGTGCTAATTTGCCTGTTTACCTGTCCTCTCTAAACATGTCAAAAATGAAAACTAAAGCAGTGAAGCTGCATTCTCCTGTCACTTTGTCCCTCTCTAGGTAGTCCTGCAGATGCAGCAAGTAGAAGAGACTATGTGAAAGGAGAGCAGTACCCAGTGGCTGTGAAAAGGAGTCTTGCTGAGACTGCCTTGGTCAATGGTCCTCCCAGATCTGGTGCCAACAGTGAAGCATGCCCAGTCACATTAACCCCTGAATGTGGGGTTAATAGTGGACACTTTTTTTGCTTTGCTCCAAGCCCACAAACAGGATGTCTCGTTCTTTTATCCCTATAGATTGTCTCAGTACTGGGATAAACAATTAATGTGACTATGAAGAAGGCACAATATACTAGGCTGCTACAAAAGTGGGCACCATGGACACGAACTAGGGATCCAAATCCAGGAAGGTGATATTAGTTATCATCAGCAGAAGTAACTGAAATGCAGCCTTTGCTTGTTGGCAAGGAATAAGTGAGCCATCATGTTCTACTGATCTTATATGTATATGTATAATACATATAAGATCTTATATGTATACTGATCTTATATGTATAAGCCCTGGCTGGGCTTCCTCTTTCTCACCTCCGTCCTTTAATCTCTGTCCAGCATTCAGCTGCACGCATTATCACTTCCACCCACCGCTCTGACCACATCTCTCCTGTGTTGACATCCCTTCACTGGCTCCCCCTCCCTTTCCACATTCAGTATAAGCTCCTGCTGTCGACATTTAAAGCCCTCCATGGACTGGCCCCTCCTTACTTATCAGACCTTCTTTCTCCTCACCTTCCCACCAGGGCCCTCCGTTCTGGTAGTCAAGGGTTCCTGTCTCAGCCCAGGATTTCCTCTGCCCCATCCCAGATTCGCCCCTTTTCACTTGCTGCCCCTCATTCTTGGAACCTTCTTCCCCCACAAGCAAGAGCCATCACTTCTTTAACTAGCTTCAAAACGGAGTTGAAAACCATCCTGTTCAGAGAAGCCTTCCCAGGCATTGCATAATTGTCGCTTACTATTTGATGTTCTTTTGGTGCCTGTTTATCAAACCATTTCCTGTATTGCTATGTACTGTATATGCATTATCCTACTTGACAGTATGTATTTTCCCTGGAAGAAGATTAGCCATCCATTATGAAGCCAAGCCCTCCCTCCAGTCCATCTGCCTTGGTCCAGGCCTTGGAGGTAGAGAGGAACTGCTGGACCTCTTACCCTCTCCCTCCACCACTCCCTTCTCCTTTTGTGTCATGTCTTTTTAGATTGCAAGCCCGAGGGCAGGGATCTGTCTAACTAAAGAGATTGCATGTACAGCGCTGTGGAAATTTACAGCACTTCATAAATAAAGGTTAATAATAATAATAATAATAATAATGATGATGATGATGATGATGATGAACTTATTAGCATGGTGTAGTGTCTCGAACTTTGAACTGTCATTCTGGATATCAGGATTCAATTCTCTGCTTAAGCATAAAAACCCACTGGGTGACCTTGGGCAAGTCCCATTCTCTCAGCCTCAAAGGGACATTGGCAAACCCCCTTTGAAGAAAATTGCCAAGAAAATCCTATGGCAGGTTTGCTTTAGGGCAGGGGTAGGCAACCTGCGGTCCGCGGCCCAGATGTGGCCCGGCAAGGCCTTGGTACCGGCCCCAGCCCGGTCCTGCCACTGATTGCCGCCGGGGCCTTTGGCCTCTCGCGCACAGGGGCAATTGTCTATATAGAAGCCTCAGAAACATGCATTTATATTAACATTTTTTTTAAAATCAGCATATTTTTTTTTGTGTGCCCCCCCTTTTTTTTAAAAAAAGTGTCCACCATTTGAAAATTTTGTCCTACATTTGTCCCGGTTTATTTATTTATTTAAATTTTTTTCAAATTATTTAATTATTTATTTTTTGACTTCGGCCCCCCAGTTTTCTGAAGGACAGCAACCCGGCCCCCGGCTCAAAAAGGTTGCCTACCCCTGCTTTAGGGTCATCATAAGTCAACAATGATTTGGAGGCACACAATCTCAAAAAAGGGAATAGAAGCATGAAGTTCCATTGCTATTCTGCAGGTCTAACATAGAGAAAAACTATGTTGGTTAAGATTTAAGGGGTGATTGTGAGCACCTTTTCTTGAGCCCTTCCATGTCTAAATGAGTCTGCTTTAGTAATACTTTATACTCTTATTCTCTAAGGGTGTTTTTGAGAAATGTTTAATGGAGTTCATTTAGCATGAGCATGTATCTCTAGTAACTTGGGCTTAAATCCTACTTTTAATCCAAACAAGTATACTATAATTTGAATCCATGAGAACATGGCAAATCAATATTTATGTAAGTTTTATTGCTTCTATGGGTCTAATTGAGACTCACAATTGGATTTAGGCCCATATATTGCATTTCTTCATATTCATGCATTTAGTAGCTTGCACAACTTGCTAATGACATCAAGATCAGGTGTTAAAAGTCAAGGACTGTGTGAATCCACTAGATATGTTTATTTAATAAAGCTTGGAGCCATTTACTCTGCATGAGAACAATTAAAACTACCTCTTTTATTGTCTGTCCTTATTGTATCAGAAAAAATAGGGCATGCGTCCACAGTAAGAAGATTGTAATAGATTCAAGATATCTGAATTTCAAATTTTATTTTCTAGGTGCATCATAAAACCATTATTAAGATTTAATTTTCAACCATCAAAGAAAATACAGAATATTACACTACTCATGCATAGAATTACAGTTAAACAACATAACATAACTTTTTGAACATCTATAACTAAGTTGTTTTAATAGTCCAGGTATATTGCTGCAACAATTTATGTTGGCTCCTGTTGTGGCAAAGATTTCATTATAGTTTTCTATGTGTTACATTAACTCTGTGAACTAAGCTGTCTTGCAACATGACTATATATTTTTATTTCCCTATTTTTTCTCTTTTGGCAATACAGTTGCCTGGTTCCCTAAGCCATGACAGCTAGGAATTAGCAGTACAAAGGCTCCAATGCCCCATGGGCGCTTGTGGCCTGATGATTTTTCAGGTTCTTCTTCAGTCCACTCTATTCCACAACCTAATAACAAACCAGAGTGAATTAAAGAAAGATTTGAGTGACCTAACATGGCTGAATGGACCAGTGCATCCTGTGAAAGACATCTGAGTCCCAGAGCACCTATACAGCTGCCCACATTTTCTTTTTAGAAGCTGCAGTGGTGGGGCTGAAGAGAAGACAGTCTCAGCTCAGCGGTTCCTGCTCGAAATGAATCTGGGGAATATTGCCATATTGGTAGGGCAATGAATATGCTCCAGGTGTCAATGAAACTTTAAAGGATCTCTCTAAGGTACTGGTATATATCCCTGAAAAAGGTTCAGCACCTTGAATAGTTTCTTTAAAATTTCAGCTAAAACTCAGAATAGATTCATAGCCCCAGGGTCATTAAACTATTAGCTACCATTGGTCAGAGTTCATGTCAATGTCCTGCTGACATAACATATACATATTAAAAGTATCTCTGGTGGTGTTCTTTGGTATGGCCGTCATTCTCCTCTGTTAGCGTGAAAATTAGCCTAAGGTAAAATATTTTCAAGAAGAGTGTTGCATTGTTTCCTCAGCTCTTCGAATTTGTGTTGAAAGCATGAAGATCAACTTATAAGAGCACCAAGGAACGGTAAGTGTTTTACCAAAAGGTCACATCATATCTGACTTGTCATGTTCCCTCAGTGTAGAAATTGTAAAAAAAAAAAAATTAAAGACATCCTACTATTTACCTTGCAATGGATAAATGTCAAAGTCATACATAAAAGAATGAACACTTGACTTTTTGCTGAAGGGCAACTATTGTAATGCAAATTAACACCTGCAGAGAAATGCTGGGCAATATCATTTAGTAATACCAAGACAAATATGATTTAGGTTTGATGGCATATCAATAACTGGAAGATTATCTGTACCAAAATTTAACACAAGGAACAAACATTGTTTGACAGTTTATACTGAAAAGCTTTGAAACTTGCTCACCTCATCTCTACCAACATGCATTCCAGAGTCTGTAGCATATTACCATTTGCTGGCAGTTGTTCAAAGACCTTTAAAATGCAGATCTACTGAGGTCCCCAGTCATCTCCTGTATATATTCATCTTCTTAAGGGCCCATACTGTCACACCTCTCTGTGCCATTAGGACAGTTGTGTCAGTGGCCACCAAAGGTCTTGGAAGACCTAGGGGCCATAATCATTGGACATTTGCTGAGAGCCATGCTTCAGCAGAGGATCCCTGGTCCTTCCTGCTGCTGTTGCCTCTCATGGCTGATGCCTTTCCTTTCTAGGGGAGTAAGGACAGGCACGGGGACACTGAGCAGTAATCCCAACATGCCTTCTCCTCTTCCTCCAGGAACAATGGAAGAATTCCTATAGCATGGTTATAAAAGGACAGGCAAATAAATGGGCAGGACCATTAGTGGAGAGCTAGAGGTTCCATATGTGGTGGACATGCCTGGTGATAGCAAAGTGTTGGTTACATTCATAAATTAATCCAATGTATTTTAGACATTTCTTTTGATGCTACACCAGTGTTGTGCTCCTGAATATGATCAATTCCATACAATTAAAAGATTGAACTAAATATTGGAAGTAGATCTTATATATGGTCTCAGTTGCAAGAGTTATGTTAGCTCAGAAATGGAAATTATCTGACATACCTTCAATAGACAATTGGCTATTGAGAATGATAGAGATTGCAGAAATAGATAAATTATTAGACTTGTCAGCAGGAAAGCCAAATATTAAATATAAAGAATGTTGGATAAATCTTTTTTCATATTGTGAAAAAATATGGAGTTGCATAACTTAAAGAAAATAAGCTGGAAAAAATTGATTATGATTATGAGACATCCGAAGAACAAAAGTAATTTCCTGGTTTTGCTAAGTTTATTTTCTGTTTTTTGAGGAAACACAGATGTAAAAGCAGTTAATTTAAGAAGTGGACAAAAGTAAAGTGGGGGGGGGGGGAACCACTCCTGATAGGGGTTTTTAATCGGAAGACAATAGATATAAGCAAGCATATAGATATAGATATTCAGATATTCAGAAATAGTGTATGTATGATAACATGTTTCTTTTGTTTTTAAACAAAATAAAGAATACATTTAAAAAATTAGAATTTCTCAAGGTCTTAGCCTTTGTTTTGGAAAATATCTTAGAGCTAAAACTATCAGGATTTAGCCTTGTTTAGCAGAGTAGCAGACAAGTGCACTCCTATCTGACATTGCATCCCTGAGAAGTGAAACCAGCTCAAAAATAAACAAAGCAGGCAGTTTCAGATTGCAAGAAAATATTTACTAATGGCTTTTACATTTACATATGCTTGTTGAGAGCCTACATCCCAACTAGCTAATAAAAAGACCAAAGACCTTATCGCACTCACAGTTTTCAACGTTTTGGGGACTGAAGGAGGACACTTGTGTGCGCGTGTGCTCTGCAGAAAACAGAGTTTACCGCACACGAAGACGTCCTCCAAGAGGCCCCGTTCTGTCCCCCGGTGCGCACCCGTTCGCGTCCAGTCCTAGCGGGCGTGATTTTTGCCTGACGGATTATCTTCCGTCAGCAAAAAATGGCGCCCATCAGGACTGGATGGGAACGGGTTCGCGCCGGGGGATGGAACGGGGCCTCTTGGAGGACGTCTTTGTGTGCAGTAAACTCTGTTTTCTGCAGAGTGCGCGCACACACGAGTGTCCTCCTTCAGTCCCCAAAACGTTGAAAATTGTCATAAGATCCCAAGTAAAACAAAAAGCTTAAGTCTTTAACTTACTCTCTTGGTGATGGGGAGAAAACGAGAGGAAGAGATCTGGAAAAAGGAGTAGAAATAAAGGGAATATGATTGATGTTGGGGGGGGGAGTTCCTAGAGTTACTTGACCAAGGAACCCTAGGAACTTTCCAGGGCCACATGGTCTAGATACATGGATAGACAAAACGTATTTATGACCATGCATGTCCAAGAATAGGAAGAGCAAATGGGGAAAAAACAAAACTGAAAGTAAACAGTAGAGATACAACTGCCAAATAAGTTCTGGCTGGGCATTAGGGGCATTTTTGGACAATACTTACCTGGAAGACACAAGGAAAAATTAAAACATCAGAGAAAACCACAGTCAATGGCATCCAGAGGGTTGTGAAAAGGCAGAGCAGAAGTTTAAGAAGTTATTGCAAGATAGGGTATCCATGAGGGAAAGCAGCAGCACCAGGAAAAAGGTTGTAATCATAGTCACTGAATATTCTGCCACTAAGATCTTCTGTTGGTTAAATTAGCTCAGAAATATATGTTACTACAAGTAGCAGAGGGTTGGTGCTTCTTATAACTTGTAGTTCCTCCAAGTTGTAATAGTATGCAACCCCTTGTGAAAGAGAATTATATGGCTATGTTTATCTGCCATATCACACCTTGCATGTTCTGTGTGATGAAATTCTGTCTTAATGACAATGACAGGTGTGCTATATCTTTTGTAAATCACAGACAAAAGAGTGAAAATAATTCTGATGTATAGATTCAAAGGATATTGAGATACTGTTTACATATGTCTGATACAAAAAGTTAACATTCGTAATATTCTCAGCTGTAGTTATGTTATATTTTTACTGCTATAATTAGGGAACTGATATTACCTTCACCTGCTTATAATCTATATTATTGGTCAGCCCTCTGAAATCTCCCTTTTTCCCTAGTGAGGAAGCAAATAAAAACCAGTTAAGATCCTCATTGGAAGACATATTAATTTTATAACTACTGATAAACCATATTTTACAGTGTTTTACTCTCTTATTACACTATCACCTTTGTTTATATCATTCATGATTTCATCATTAAACTTACCTTCTAGCTTTGCTAAAACTGTACTTGGAGTTTAATTAAGCTTTACGTTGCTCTGAAGTGGGGAGGCAAAAACTCATCATTTTTACACAGAAAGAAGAAGAAATGGATCCCAAAGGAGAGTTAGGAAGAATTAAACTTATGAAGCAATTTGACTACTCATTTAATAAGTTGTTCCAACACATTATTAAAAAATATAGTGGTGAAACGTCATGATGTAGTACATGTTTCCAATTATAGAGAACAGGCAATGAAAAAATAAGCCAAGCTAAGGCAAATAAATCTTACTAATCTTTGTAAAGGCAAGATTCCAATAAAAAGAATTTCCTGTAAGTTCATGTATACCTTCCTTCCAAACTTTGAGTTGCTTATTATTGTGACTCAGTTTTACTTCTCAGAAAGAAGAAGAAGAACAAAAGCGACAACAACAACAAAAGGTGCATCTCCACAATAAATTTGACACAAATGACATCTTTCCTCCAGAAAACCACTTCTAAACTCAATGAAACATTTTTTCAAAAAAAATCACAAAACTATTCAATATGTTTTCCCTAGTCTTATTAAGATATATTTTTATTATGCTTTATTTATATCATTGCCCACTGCAATATCATATGCACTTACCTGGAAATTAATCCTATTGAAAGCAACTTATTTCTGATGATCTTAGACAATTCATTAAATAATAATAATAATAATGAGGGGATTACTCACAGCTGATTCATTTTTAGCCTAATATTCACACTCCCCAGGGGTGAAGATCTGGGAGGATGAAACCTGTGCAGTAGGATGAAGGATAGTGCTTTCATGAGTGGTGGTGCTCTCAGAAGAGTATTTGACGGTAGCACAGAGGAATTGTGAACAGGGTTCTCAAGTGGGTGTGACAAGTTTATAACATCTCCTTTCTGGTTCCCAACCTGCACGCACCAAAATTCTCTCCACCATTTATATGGTCATCCATCCACCCAGGCTTTAGACAACATCTTTCCTCCTACTTTTATATTTCAATGATAATAGTTAAAAGTGAATTTGTGAGTTCATCACCATACCCACAAGTTTTTCTTTTCTATGGTTATTCATATAGTCTGACTAAAAAGGTCCTTCCTGGGCACCAGTTCACTTTATGAGAAAGTAGACCAAGTCAGCAAAAGGTTCTACTACAACATCTTTTGCTCAGTTATTCTCAAGATCCCTTTGCATACTGGGTGTGACAGAGTCATTACAATGGGTTCCATATTAGATACAAATCGTCTATAGTTTAGAAAGGTTGAGGTGTCACATGACTTCAAGACCTTTGACTTCAACTCATTTCTTACATCTACAACAGGAGAACCTGTGGCTCTCCAGATACTGTTGGACCACAACTCCATCAACTCTGACAACTAATTATGTTGGTTAGGGTTGATGAGAGCTGGAAATCAACAATATTCAAAGGGTGACGGGTTTCCCATCTACAACAATACAGTGGTACCCCGGGATACGAATTACCCAGCTTACGAATTTTTCGGGATACGAAAAAATCCCATAGGGATTTATTGTTTCGGCTTACGAAGGTTTTTTCGGGTTACGAAAAAACCTCGGCGCTATTTTCCGCCACCGGAGGGCAGCAGAGAGCTATTTTTTCCATTAGCGCCTATGGCAATTCAGGTTACGAAGGTTTTTCGGGTTACGAAATTAGCCGCGGAACGAATTAATTTCGTAACCCGAGGTACCACTGTAGAGCTTCAGAACATGGTTGGATCTAACATGGAAAAACTGGGGGTTCATGGTGTGGTACCACTCCACTTTCTTGTCCCTGGAGAGTTTCCAAGAAACAAAGAAAGAACTGTAGACTATGGGGACAAATACTCATATAGTATGATCTCCAGCACCTTAGAAGAAAATCTGTTGGCCCTCCACATCAGACAGTTTCAGAAGCACTATGTTAGAATATTCATCCCTGTTAAAATATTACAGCTCTATAAGAGTCATTGCATTAACAGTGTTTATAGGAATTGGCCTGTAGGGCATTTTCACAAGAAATGGTTATTGAATTCCTGAAGTCATTGCAATAAGGCATTAATCTATTTTATGTTTTATTCAATACATTTACATCCCACCTTTCTTCAACCATGGCATTCATGGCAATGTACACGTGTTTCCAAGCTGATCTCAACCTACACAATGACTAGATTCAGACTTGCTTACCCAGTCTGCACCTTGATACTAGTTCACATACCTTTCCTCCTCTACACAAAAGGGTAGCCAATACTATACATGGAGAACTTCACGCACTCCACACATTTTTGTATCCCCCAGTCCTAACTGTACATCTACAGAACTAAGTACCTGTATACAACAATATATTAACAAAGGAGAATTCCTGCTCTCTTTTAAAGGTGTAGGGCAGTGATGATGAACCTATGGCATGTGTGCCACAGGGAGCACACATAGCCTTCTTTGTTGCCACACGGCATTCCTCCTCCTCCTCTATCCCCGCCACAGCCACTTCCCTCCTCTTCCTTCCTTCCTCCCTCTTCCTCTGCCTCGTCCTTCCTCGTGCTCCTCCCTCCTCTTCCCACCTCCTCTTCTGCTGCCTCCCTGAGGGTTTGCCGCAGCTCCATTAGGGAGAATGAGACTGAAGTGCCCCTCCCTCCCTCCCTCCCTGCCTCCCCCTCCAAGGGAGAGAGAGAGCTAGGGCCAGGGCTTAAGTCTCAATGCTTCTGTCCCCAGACCAAACATCCGGAATGGAACTTCCGGGCTCCGAAACCCAAGTCCCTACCCTGGCACTGGTGCTAGCTGCCTCTGGTTGATGGGGCTCCACAGCCAAGCTTCACCCCCAAAGACAAGCTCCATCAACTGGAGGGAGCCAGTGCCAGTGCGAGAGCAGGGACATGGGTCTCAGAGCCCAGAAGTTCTGTTCTGGATGATGGGCCTGGAGAAGGAAGCTTCGAGATTCAAGCCCCAGCCCTGGGCCTGGCTTGCTGTGGCAGATGGGGCTCCAGACTCCACCCCTGAAGCCTTTTCCAAGTCATTTCCAACTTATGGTGACCTTAAGGTGAATCTATCATGGGGTTTTCTTGGCAAGATTTCTTCAGAGAAGGTTAAGAGAGTGTGACTTCCCCAAGGTCTCCCAGTGGGTTTCATGGTCAAACTGGGATTGGAGCCCTGGTCTACAGAGTCACATACTTAAACTGCAGTCTGGTTGTTCTGGTTATTGTGCTGTGCTTTCTATGCTTTATTACGCTTGTTGTTGTTGTTCTAGTGTGTCTCCAAGTTGTTTCCACATTATGGGCCCAGAGCACCCT
>NC_056526.1:65944634-65964605 GCF_019175285.1 Sceloporus undulatus
CCTTCCCTTTCAAGCACCAGTTCCTGGTGACCCTAAGGTGAAACTACTATGGAACAAGCTTCATCAGAGGGGGATTTCCATTGCCATCCTCTGAGGCTGAGACAGTGTGACTTGTGCCTGTGGTGCCTTCAAATTGTTTCTGACTTATGGCAATCCTAAGGTGAAAATATCATGGAGTTTTCTTGATAAGTTTCATCAAAAGTGGGAGTGCTATAGCTAGCTGCAGGCTGAGAGAGGGTGTCTTGGGTTTTCCCCCTGGAAGTCCTGCCCCTCAGAAGTCCCACCCCTGGATGGTGGAAGTTCTGCCCCCCCCCCCGGCACCGGGTGACACCCAGTGCAGGAATGCCACTGAGTTTGGGCACTTGGACTCAAAAAGGTTTGACATCCAGTAGGGCTTCTGTTGTATGTGTGTGCATGAATGGGGAGCCCCCTACACATGCTGAAATTGTCTACCTCTGTTGTATACATAATTTGAAACCTGAAGAACAGGTGGAGAATATATAGCAAGGATTAGGTGAATAGATTACATTCTATACCCTCAGACTATGCCTGGTGCCATTTGTATGTGCAAATTGAAATTTTGATGATAAATCTATACTTTTCCTCTGTTATTTCCTGTGTCACTACCTGTGAGATAGATCAGGCTGAGAGAAAGTGACAGGCCCAAGAGACCTTCCATTGAGATTCATGCTTAAGTAGGATTTCAACCCTGGTCTCCCAGTTTCTATATGCTCACCACTATACTACACTATTTCTATTATGCTGAGTACTATTAATATTCTTGGAATACATATCATTCAGAGTTTTCTAGTGCAGAAGGCGCACACTTCAAAGAAGAAAATTCACATCTCAGTGATGGTATCTCTATGGGTGTATCTATACTGTAGAAATAATGCAGTGCAACACCACTTTGAGTGCTGTAGCTCCTACCTCTGGAATCCTGGAATTTGTGGTTTTCAAAGGTCTTTAGCCTTGTCTGTCAAAGTGTGCTGGTGCCTTACAAAACTACAAATCTAAAAATTCTGTAGGATGGAGCAATGGCAGTTAGTGATGCCAAACTGCATTATTTCTATAGTGTAAATGAAGCCCATGACATGTAACAATGAAGCCAAGTTGGTTTTCAAACATAGGTAAATGTGAATTAGTGCACTGGACAGATGGGCCCTATGGGGCGCTGACATCACGTGCGAGGGGCGGCACTTCCAGATGCGACTCACCCTCGCACGTGATGAGGGCGTCAAAATGGTGGCGCCCTGTACATACGGGCGCCACCATTTTGACAGGATGGACACATAGTGTCTGCACATCCCAGCGCCTTTGTGATGCTGCAAGTGCACCATTGGTGCCTTGCGGCGTCACAACGGCACTGCAGAAAGAACCCGCTTTTTGCAGGTTCTTTTTGCTGCATGAGGGAGCCATGTGGTTTGTCCACTGTGGTTTGCACAGCAAACCAGGGCGGCGGGAGACTGCCCTTTGGGGCATTCTTCCACTAAAGTTACAGTTCTCTAGTAAAGTCCACGAGTGGCACATGTCCAAAATACTTTGATCCACTCACTGGCAGTGGCTCATAGCCACCATTTCAACTACCTGCTGTGCTTCCAAAGTAGAATAATCATGGAGCATTGTTTGAAAGTAAAATGGTAGCTCACCACGTGATTGGTAATCAAAACATTTCATGCCATTGCTACTAGCACTACTAGCACTTTGCAAAATAAATAAATAAATAAATAAATAAATAAAAATCCTGAAATTGGTTCTAATGACTTTTACAACCCAAAACTCATCCTCACTCCAAATTTAGAACATTATTAAACAGAAGCCATCCTGTGTAACATACTACATCCTCCTTCCCAGTAAGTCATGTCTGTCTGTCTACCTACCTACTTGTCCAGGGAACAGATGTGCATTCTTCAATCCATTGAGAGCATTACAGCTTGACTACAATGTGTGGCAGGATGAAAAATGTATCTGATAGCCATTTTTAAACATTTTAAAGAAAGAGTTGAAACAAAGCGGTACATTCAAAGCCCAGAATGTGGCTGCCAAGAAGGATGTGGCAGCATACTGGAGCTTGACAACTGTCTCATCTACTATAGATTACTTTTGAGAGATCCATTTAAACAAGATGTCATCTGGTGTAGCTGAAGTAATCTAAATTAGAACACGTTATCAGAACAGTGACTGACTGGTAGTTTAAAACTACAATAAACTTTCTCTGCATGAAATTCCTTCAGCTTCAAAGAACAGAGTGGAAAATTAGAAATGTGATAAAAACAGACAAAAACTGATTGTTGTTTTCTTTCAGCGAAACAAGCAGTTATATTGTGTGTGTGTGTGTGTGAGAGAGAGAGAGAGAGAGAGAGAGAGAGAGAGAGAGAGAGAGAGTCCAGATGTGGTGAGGTGATAGCATTTTTTCTCCCTTTTGTCATATTTGGTGCTGTTATTACTTCCTAGCAAGAGAGTAGGATGTTGGATTTAATCATGTGGTGTTAAAATGCCACACTGAAAAGTGGAAAGATAGACTAATAGTATGAAGTGATCAATTATAGTGTGCATTTTAACTGTGGTGCCAAACGTAGTGGTAAGCACATTTCCGAGTATTATCCCAGTCGGAATGACTTTTAAAATACAAAAAGCGGGATGAATAATTTAACACCATGCTGGGAGAACTTTATTAATTAAGAATATCTTCTAGAGGTGTTATTTTCAACCCACACCCCCATAACGAATATGACTGTTCGCCTTGAACTACTGGAAAGAAAAGAATGCTCCTTCTGAATGAGGCATCAGGGCAGAAAACCAGTTAGCTAAGCATTCTAAAAAGAATGATGGTTACTATTAGACTAATTATTCTGTTTTTTTCTCAAAGGGGAAAAATGTCATGAGGGAAGCTCAAGCACTTGTAGAAATCCAAAAGGGTTCAAGTAACAGCATGTCATGCGCATGCCTTCTCTGTCTTGGGACATCCCAACATAAAGCACATGTAGCTTTGCCTATGACTATTCCACATTTATTTCTTCATTACTAGTCCACTGTTGCATAACAATTCTCTCCATTTCATAACACCACTGTGAGGTGGGATAATCTAGTAGTCGATGAGATGACCATGTTCATCCAGCACGTTTTGTGGTTCACTAGGGATTTGAGCTTAGAACTTTCTGGTTCAATCATCATCTCATGTTTATTCTTCTAATATAAGGTGACATTGCAGAAAGCATCACAAGAACTGTGATTATCAGAATATGGTTCTATACTTACTAAAAGGCTTACCTTTTTTGGCTTAAACGTTTTCATACAGCATTTATTGGAATTGTGATTTAATGGATACAGTTCCTTGTGATTTGTGAGCTTTCTTGAAAAGATTTTGTCCAAACTAAATAAATATATATTGTGCACGAACATATTTACTTCTTTAACAATGCCTACATAGTTGATAAGTCAGTCTCTACAAGAAAGTCACAGCAACATATTTATGCTATGAAACAGGGAAAAGTATGGAGGAACAGCAAAAGATTTGAAGGAACAGAGTATTTTCAGCTGGTTTTTGCAGGCGCTGGCTGAAACTGAGGCGCACATGGCCTCTATATCATTGGCTTAGAATAGTGCATGGTGACTTCTAATCACTGATCAGAGATAACATTGGAGATTTTTCAATCCACATCAGTAGTCTATCAGAAACACAGTTTATGGAGGGGAGAGGTGAACATGGTCCACATTCCAAGCTTCCATGGGCCAATAGTTTTCCTCTTTCTCTTTAAATTCTGTAACAGGAATTTAAATGAGACATGCCCCAGGATAAATGTGGTGCTTTACTAACTCAATGAAAACCCATTCTATAAAGTTACAAAATCTGTCCTTATTTCCACAGCATTCATAAGATTTGTATCCTCACATAAGAAGCAGCAAATATATATTGTGCTATAAAATGGTTTACATAAGAGAAAAGCAAAACGTGCTACAAATATACAAAACAATGAATATAATTCATAGGGATTCCACTCAGATGTGTCGTAAAATAACTTCCAGCTTACCACTGCACACATAAGATGCATCTAGTCACAGCACAAATTATTATTTTCTTTGGGTGTTTTAATTTTCTGAAACTTATCATTCTGTGACAACACCTGAACAACACCTAAAGGATTTCCTGCTGCAAAAGCATGGAGACTTCCTGAGAAATTCAGTGTTCTCTTCCTAACAAATAGGCTTGTAGCCTGACAAAGGATTCAAGACAAACTGGACCACAAAGGAAATAGCTTTTTGTCTTGCTAATTAATTTAAAGCTTATTTCCTGGACTGAATCTTCCAGTACCCACATGGCCAGAAGGAGGAGGATCCCACCTGCATGAAGACCATTCCATACTCTCTGAACTGAGGACAACAGCCACAACTCCTTGACCAAATGCAACATGGTAAATTTCTTTCTTTCTTTCTCTTGTATGATTTTAACACCATTCCCTGATGAAAAAGCCAGTGGAGCTTTGAAAGCTAGCAACATGTATAATGTGCATTTTGGTTGGCCTAATAAAGGTACCACTGTTTTGTGGATTTTGGACTATACTGTACTTTGCAATATGGCCAGCATGGCTACTCTTGGATATGTTGTCATTCTGTTGTTATTATGTTTAAATCACATGTACAGCACATAGCATAAAACACTACATGCAAACTACATAACTTTATGTTATCATCACTACCCTGCAAAACACACTTAGCCCTGTGAACTGGCAGCTATAGCAACAGTAGTGGCAAGAGCAACAGAGTTTAGGTAGCGCAGGCATGGGGACCATGTGACCATCTACTTGTTGTGGTTTACAGCTCCTTGTAGCCTTAGCCACCATAGCCAAGGATAAGGCATTCTGGGAATGGCAAGCTGACCACATCTGGAGGGCCTCCCAAGAGGATCTCTTTGTTAGTACTTAACATTTCTTTCTTTAAATGGCCACTGTTAAGGTAATTATCTTTGTGTGTATTTTCTGCATTTCAATTCCCTTGGCCTTTACTAACAATTCTACCCACACACTGCCACCCACTAGTAACTGAGGAAACACTTCATGTTTAGAACATGAAAGCTTATGCCATTATAAATTGGTTATCCTTCAAGATGCCACAAGGCACTTTGTTGTTTAGGATCTCCTGTGTACCATTGCGTGGGTTAGCTTTGAATGCTTTTTTGGATAAGATTTTTATCTATTGATTTCTGATGTTGCTGGTCTTCATATGATAAGCTTAGCTATCACCAGCAAATGTTACTCTGCCAAAGATTAAATGGCTTTGAGATCCTCCCCTGCAATAAATAAATAAATAAATAAAAAGAAGAGAGATTAATATCCTGATGAGTTTAGAGAGGCCTGCTTCACAAGATTAGGAAAATAGCAGCAATTCACATAGCAGTGTATGTGAATGTTAGCTGCTAAAGCCCTTTGTCAGTAAGAGACTGAATAAAATCCCAGGACAGGTAGAAATCTAACTTTAAGTATGAATGTTTTCAAGCCTGTTTACATTTTGCAAGTGGCTTCTCTATTAGTAGGGCATTGAATTCTCTCCAGGTTTAGTTGGAAATGAAGAACTATCGGAATCGTTGAATCAATTTTAGGGATATGGCTTAATGCCTTAGATTGCTCATTTAAAGTTTGACTCAAACTTAGAGTTTGTTCACTGCCCACTGGTGTGCAAGTCAGTGGATCTCTGGAACTCCCTTCTGAGAGAGTTAGACTGAAACCCTCCTTGATATCTTTTTCCAAACAGGTTAAGATTCTTTGTTATTTTAGTAGCCCTTTGAAGATTGACTGCTCAAGGGAAATGGGTCTTATAGAATTGTGCTGTACAGACTATCTGTGTTTAGTTTACCATGTACACTGGTACCCCGGGTTACGAAATTAATTCGTTCCGCCGCCGCTTTCGTAACCCGGGATACTTCGTAAGCCGAATAGCCCATAGGCGCTAATGGGGAAAAAGCCGCGGCTGCGCCGCGGCTCCATTTAAAACAGCGCCGGGGTTTTTTCGTAACCCGAAAAAACCTTCGTAAGCTGAAACAATAAATCCCTATGGGATTTTTTCGTATCCCGAAAATTTCGTAACCTGGGTATTTCGTAACCCGGGGGACCAGTGTATACTCATCTATAAGTCAAGAAATGTATGACTAAAAATTGAGCCCAAAATCCTGGGTCAACATATATATGGGTCAATATGGTAATGCTGGTGATGGCAGCTCATTCAAACACACACACCTTCCTGCCCACTTTCCCTCCATGCTTGGGCATGGGCTGCTGGTAGCAGAGAGTGTGCAGGGTGATTTTTGTTTCTATGGGAGCAACAGCTGATCCAGTCACACACACACACACCTTCCTCTCCACTTTCCCTAGTCCAACATGTACATGTATGCACACACGCACACACAAACTTTCTCTCCTCCCTGCCTTCACTCATTTTACATTTGTCTCCTCTAACTGACTCTTCACCCCGCCTCCTCCTCACCCTCTCTGAGAAGACAAGCGAGCTTCTGCAGATAACTTTGAATGGGCCAGCAGTAAAGAGCTTGCATTCCAAGGAGAGTCTACTGTAAAAGTAGGTTTCTTGGTGGGATTGAAGGAGCAGAGGGTGCCTGTGACTGTTTAACCCCACTCCAAGGAAAAAATGGCTGCAACCGAGGCTCTTTTGTGTTTGCCTGCCTCTGTCCACTGCTGGGGGAAAGACTGAAGAGCCACCATGGACCTGAAGTTTTACCCTTGACATATCCACAAGTCATACTAAAATCCATAACTTTGGCCCAAAAACTTGCCCTCGACTTATACATGAGATCGACTTATAGCCAAGTATATGCAGTAGTTGTTGCTTTAATAGCTATGTTTTAAACTGGTTTTAATTTATGGCTAATTATATTTTGTACTTTGTACCTGTTATATTTTTAGCTGCTTCTTTTAACTTTTGTAAGCCACCTATAAAAGAGATGATAAAATGGATGACATCCGGAATGAAGAACCACATGAAGATGAACTCCAATTTCTATAAAGCCAGGTGGAAGCTGCACTAAGAGAAATTTGGAAGAATAAATCACCAGAAACAGATGATATTCCAGTTGAATTGCTAAAATCCACACAAATGGAATCAGCTCAAACTAAAATATGCCTACAAATATGGAAAACAAAGCAATGGCCAACAGATTTGAAATTATCATTATAGATCCACATTGACAAAAAATGACATTTAGGAGATTATCGCATGCCAAATCCCCACCAGGATATAGGCAGGTTGTAACTGTCACTGACGGAGCTTGCACAGAACATTTTCCTAAAATACTTCAGGATGTGTGAATGCCAGGTGAAAACTATAGAGAAATATTAGTTGTCCCCACAACAAAGAGAAAATTGTGAAAATTTGTCCTTACATGTAATAATTATCAAATATTAACTCCTGTACACCTGGAAAGATCCCACATAATGTTACAGTTGAATTTGGAACATAATGTGAGCAAAGTTTCCCAATGTTACTTTCTTTGACTGTGACTTCCAAACTCCCTGGCTAGCATGACTACAGGGAATCCATGTTGGATATTTTGGGAGTTGTGGTCCAAAATAGTTATGTTTCAAGGCTCTGGATATGAGTACATCCCAATTTGGTGAAAATTTGGTGAAAAAGCAGGTTATTGACAGCTTTCAGAGACAAAAATATCCTGCAATGGAGAAGGATAATGGAACTGGGCCTGGAACCACATTTTGGGTTAGACTAGTCATCAAGAGCAGCACTTCTCTTTGGTTTGTGTGGAATGAGGAGGAGACAGGAATGGGGATCCCACACCAGACTGAAACCTACCTTCTAGACAGAATGAATGACAGGGAGGTGAGCAGTGGTTCCTACAGGTGGTGGTGGTTGCAGATGCTTAAAAAGTCAAATACTGCACACCTTCAGCTCAAGTTGCTGTTCAAAACTTTCAGGAGGTAGTGAGCAGTGGGGGAGCATTACGTGAGGTACTGTGAGGCAGTGGGTTAAAAAAGTATATGGGACAGCAAGCTAGTGAAGGTCAGATTGGATGCAGAAGGAAAAAGAAATGGAGGGGAAGAAGGAACAGGAAGTGAGTTAGAGAAAGGAGGAAATTTGCTGAATTTTAACAGCAAACTGAAGCACTGTATGATTTAGAGGCAAATCACTTTAGTTTTTTGTGGGTATTTCGGACTATGTGACCATGTTCTAGAAGAGTATATTTCTGACATTTCACCGGCATCTTTTTTGCCACAGATGCCAGCAAAACATCAGGAATATACTCTTCTAGAACATGATCACATAGCCCGAAAAACCCACAAAAAACTATGGATGCTGGCCATGAAAGCCTTTGACTTCACAAATCAATTTAATTTAACTGACCTTTGGGGATTTTCAACCCAAACTCTGCCATACAGTCACAAGAACATCCAAAAACACGGGTCCTTCTATCTTTTTCCCAGATAGAAGACAGAAGGATTTGATAAACTAGTAGAAAGCATTTGGCACTGCACTCAAGTTCACATGGAGTCGGTCTATTGAGCAGGCTAAATTCCCAAAACCCCACAGCTGTAAGCACTATTAAGACTGCCAATCACTGTCTACTCCACCACTGCTTCCATAGCAGAGTTTACCAAAGGGGCCATAGGACCACTTTGTCTGAGTCAATTATTTACTGCACTGTTTTCTCCCATGTGTATTGCTGCATGGCAGTATATAGGAGTAGAGGGATAGAGAGGAGCCCACATTTTCCCAATGAATACAAATGATCATATACACTGCTCTACTTTAATAAAACAATTAAAAAGGCAATTCAGAGCAAATAATGATTCTTATCTGTGCCCCATGTAAAGAGGGGAAAAACTGGCATAAGTTTTGCTTTACAAGTGCTGTGACACTGCCAGGTAATAGCTAACATTCTGAGGATATTGGTTTCCCCCTCCCCCTCATTTGTTCTTATATTAATTTGAGTGTAACTGAAGGTGTTCCAGGATAAATCTATTGAAGAGGCAGGAAGGAGCTGTTTGGCGAAAGAAGGAATAAATGAAGTATGCACATACCATTCACATATGCAAACAGAGAAATTATTTTTTCCACTGATTTAGCCATTGGTTTACTGCAACATAAAGTAATAACTGACTTTGGCATAAAGTGTGGCAGTTCTTGGCAGAAAGAGCAGAAGATGTCGCAGGCACCATTTCATAAGAATGCAGCATGAACATGTGGTAGGATCAGAAAATATAAATAACTTACAACTTAAAGAGAGCTTAGGCCAACAAGTTTCATTCAGGCAGCTGTTGCTGACCACCATGCAAACACAGAGGCTTCCTCTCCTTGATGAATGAGAGCCATCTTGATTGAGGTTATGGAAATTAGTCACGGTACAAATCCACTTTTTCTCTTATGTAACCTTGCCTTTTCTCTACTGAAAGTAATTCTGCTAGATATCTGAACACCCACCCCCAGTCCATTGCTTGAGATCCTGACATTGGGAAAGTTTATATGAAGAGATGTTTGTGTATTGATGGCTCCCTTTCACCGCTGAGAATACCTAGGTCGAAATTCAATTACTAGTCAAAAGCTAGAATAGAACCATTAATTTAGTTGGACAATGTAGTATTAAGAATAGAAAAAATAATCTGTTTTAAGGAATCTTAGCAGCATTGCCACAGATGCTGGAGCATATGATGGCTTTGTATCTCCAGGGAATTCTGCATGATACTGATTATCTAGATTCGTTTCAGTCTCATTTCAGGCCTGGCTATGGGACAGAGGCTGCATTCAAACTGCAGAAACAATCCAGTTTGACACCATTTTAACTGCCATAGCTAAATGCTATGGAATGCTGGGAGTTGTAATTTGTTGTGGCACCAGAACTTTCTGACAAAGAAGGCTAAATATTTCACAAAACTACAGATCCCAGCATTCCATAAAATTGAGCCATGGCAATTAAAGAGATGTCAAACAGGATTATTTTTGCAGTGCAGATGTAGCCAGAGATATTTTGATCACCTTAATGGATTATCTATACTGGGATGATCTACACTGGATAAGGGAAGGTGTCCCTGTTGCTTCTACTGGACTTTTAAATTTCCTTGACCATGGTATCCTTCTGGGCTCACTTGCTCAGATAAGACCTGGAGGCACTGTTTTACAGTGGCTCCATTCCTTCCTGGAGGAGGAAACCCATAATGTAGTACTGAGAGATACCTATAGAATACCTTGTCCATTAGCCTGTGGGGTTTCTCAAGGGCTGATTCTGTACCCTCATGCTATTTAACATATATATGAAATTGCTGGGGGAAACAGTGCAGAGTATTGGTATCTAGTCCATCAGCATGTAGATAACACTGAATTCTACTACTCCTTTATATATCAAGGAAGATATACCACTTCTAATCCAGTTCATATTATCTAATGGACTGAATGAGATTGCTGACTCCAGAGATCACAGACATGTTCTTGGCCAGACAAAAGGCAGGTCAGGTAATAGAGATTCACCCTCTACTAGATGGTGTAAAACTCTCCTTGAAGGCTGCAGTGTTCAGTTTAGGGGTAATCCTAGATTCAGTCTTTTGCAGTTGCCATGTTCACAGTTAAGATTTGTGCACCAGCAATATTCATTCCTAGAAATGTTAGATCTGACTATGGTGACACACACCTTTGTTAAATCCAGTTTAGGTAAGTGTACCATAAACTACATGGGAAATCCTGGAAAATATATTCAAGAACTGTTCAAATGTTCAAAGCATGTTCAATGTAGCATGTTCAAAGAAAAGCAGCAAGAGTACTGACTAGGATTAGACATAGGGAGCATACAACTTTCTTGTTACAGCTTCTTACAACTCTCTCAGTGGCTTTTGATACTATTGACCATGGTATCCTTCTGAACCACCTTTCTGGGATGGGACTTGTGGGCACTTTTATGCAGCTGTTCTGGTCTTTCCTGGAGGAGCAGTGTCAGAAGATGGTGTTGGGGAACTTCTGTTCAACGCTTTGGCTGCTGGCCTGTGGAGTCCCACAGGTTCTGTATTGTCCCCATGTTATTTAACATCTACAGGAAACCACTGGGAGAGGTCATCTGTATCCTAATACAGGGAGAGGCGGGATACAAATAAATATTATTATTATTTAAAATATTATTATTTTGGGTATCCCCCATTCTATATCTGTGCATTTCATTTTTTTCTGTCTAAGGGCAGTATCTTACATTTCTCTGTATTGAAATTCATTTTGTTGGTTTTGGCCCAGCTTTCAAATCTAATAAGGTCATTTTGAATTTTGATCCTCTCCTCTGGGGTATTAGCAACTCCTCCTAATTTGGTGTCATCTGCATATTTGATAAGCATGCCCTCTATTCTTTCATCCAAGTCATTGAAAAAGATGTTGAATAGCACAGGGCCCAGGACAGAACCCTGTGGCACACAACTGGTCACTTCTCTCCAAGATGAAGAAGAGCCACTGCCGAGTACCCTATGGGTTTGGCCGGTCAACCAATTACAAATCCATTTAACAGTTGCATTATCTAGCCCACATTTTACTAGCTTGTTTGCAAGAATATCATGGGGGACTGAAATCAAGATATGCTATATCCACAGCATTCCCTTTGTACCAAGATGTTAATTATATATATATATATATATATATATATATATATATATATATATATATGAGAGAGCAGATTAGTCTGGCATGACTTGTTTCTTAGAAATCCATGTTGACTTTTTGTAATTATGGTATTTCCTTCTAAATGTTCACAGTCTCTGTTTAATGATCTACTCTAGAATCTTGGCAGGTATTGATGGCAGACTAGCTGGATTGTAACTGTTGGGGTCCTCTTTTCCCCCTTTTTGAAAATGGGGACAACATTGGCCCTCCACCAGTTTACTGGGACTTCTCCTTTTCTCCAGGAGTTCTCAAAGATTATTGCCAGTGGCTCTGAGATTACCTCTACCAGTTCTTTTATGCAAATACAGAATGCTGAACCTGGGTATGCAAAAACAGGTCTTCCAAAATCTGAAAAAATATTAAGAATAAAACAATTCTGGTCCCAAGCATTTCAGATAAGAGGTACTCGAACTGTAATTATAGTTTAATTACACTTTATCATTTAACAATGTACTATAGTTATTCCTGTTCAAACAGTAAACTGCCTTGAGTCCCAGAACTAAGGAAAGTGTGTAACATAAATAAATTAAATAAATAAATAAGTCATTTCTTTTTTATTTAGGCTGGTGCATATATAATATCAATTTCCCTACTCCAGTATAAATATTCTTCAAAACCTTTATTTTATTATGATCCACTGAATCTAAGAAACTCCAATTCTTCTGTTGTTTACACCTCACCCATCTTTTTTGGAATATTAATTCAACACTCATCTGCATTATTCAAATATTTCTATGAATTATGCATGCACATGCACTTACCAACATTTCACACTTGTGGATTGATGTATTAAATCTCTCTCAAATTTTGATGATGTTTAAATAACCACAGTATATGCTGTCATTAGTCTGTCAAATGTATTAGGATTATTTACAATATAACACAATTGGAATCCCACACACTTTTAAACTACATTGTAAGTTTTCTAGCCCTTTTTTTAAAATAGCTCCCATAATGGAACACAGCAACACAAAAGAAAATTACAGACAAGGGGGGGGGGGAAATCAATCCCTGTTCTAATGGTGCAGCACAATGCTAATGGTGTGCCATTGCCATGTTCTCAGAGTGTAAATTGATGTTACTTAAGAAACTCACTTCTCAAAACAAATGTTCTCTTAAAATTATTCTTTATAGATATCTAGACAGATAATTATATCTAGTTCTTTTTAAAAATGTTGCTTATTTTTGATGAAAACACCTAGATTGAAAGCTGAACGATCAACCAGTTAAAAAGCAAGTTCCTAGCTCAATCAAACCACTAGGTTTCCCCCCTCATTTGAAAACCTTTGAACTTTCCCTATAAGTATGTTTCTAAAAATCATTTTTTAAAAAAAAGCTGGACATGCCTATGCATGACAACTGGAACCAGTTTGCTTTACTGCATGAAAATTATTTTTTCTTAAAATGTTATGTTAGAAGACAGTGGCATCACTGGTGTTGATAGCACCCAGTCTGGTAACAATGGTCCAAAATAGACCACAGAAATAATCCAGTTTGAGACTGCTTTAATTGCCCTGGCTCAGTGCTAGAGAATCCTGGAGATTATAGTTTATTGTGGCACCAGAGATCTCTCATAGAGAAGGATATATCTCAAACTAGATTATTTCTGCAGTGTGTTTTGGACCGATGGTATCACCTTGCCCCCCCCCCACGACCTCCTCCCATACCACACCATACAGAATCTTTAGTAATATTTTGTACTACTATTATGTCTAAATTGTAATTCCTGTATATCACTGAATGTAATGGTAATAGTTGTGACATAAACAACTAGCAAAATTAAAATTATACCTTTAAATTACAATATCATAGGCGCATCCTAAATGTATTTACGTGAACATTGTTTCATGTAGTTAAAGTGAACATTTGGTAATATGTAATGTTTTTTAAAGAAAAGTTAAAAAGATGTTCCACTGTGCTATGGTGTCAACCCAGATTGGAGCCAGCAGCTGCAATTTCTTTGCCAAGAAATGATTTGTTTCCATTTTGCAATGCAAACTACCAATTCAAGGGTGGGTTGAGGCCCAGCAGAGGGTGTACCACCCAATATGGGAATCACTGTTGTAAGTAGTTCAGAATCAAATTGGAAAAAGCAAGCTCCTTGTCAAACTGCCAGATGTCCTTTTGACCAAATTTGGTTTCTGTCAAATATTCTTGGGTACTGTATATAAGAGTGTTATTGGTCCTTAAATACTATGGATTCCACTAACTTGGGTACCAGCACTTGTATCAAGCTAGTTACCTCTCCTTAGTTTTCAGCAGTATCTCACCTACAGCTGTTGTATATTAAGATATAGTACATGAACATACATACACACATAATACACACACACACAATATATATATAATATTTATATAATAAATATATACATAGTAAATAATAAATAATAAAGTTTTTATTTATATCCCGCACCTTCCTTCGATCAGGGCGGCTTACAGTATAAAATTTAAAACAACAATACATACAATAAAATCCAAAATACATCACATATAAACAATAATAAAAAACACAGGCTAAAAGCCCCAAAGCCCTTCCTCTTGGCCACGAAAGAGGAGGGAGGCCCACAGGATTTTTAATCGGGGAATGCCTGTTGGAACAGGAAGGTCTTCAAATCCTTCCTGAATTGGGCCAGGGTGGTAGTCGAGCGGAGCTCAGTGGGCAGCGTATTCCAAAGGGCTGGGGCAGCCGTGGAAAATGTCCTCCGCGTGGTGGAGGACAATCTAGCCCCAGGCACCTTCAGTAGCTGCTGCCCAGATGTCCTGAGGGTGCGAGGCGGAATGTACGGGGAGAGGCGATCCTTTAGGTAACCTGGACCCAAGCCATTTAGGGCTTTATAGGTAATAACCAACGCCTTATATTGGGCCCGGAAGCGGATAGGCAACCAATGGAGATCTTTCAATGCCGGTGTTATATGGCTGGTCCTGGGAGCACCAGTGACGAGCCGGGCTGCCATGTTCTGAACCATTTGCAGCTTCCGAGTTTGATATAAGGGTTGCCCCAAGTAGAGTACATTGCAGAAATCCAGTCTCGAGGTTACCAGAGCATGTACAACAGTTTCTAGGTCCCTCTGCGCCAGGTATGGGCGCAGCTGGCGAATAAGCCGAAGCTGATAACAGGTGCTCTTGACCGTCGCGTTCACCTGAGCAGTCAGGTGTAGCGACGAGTCAAGAAGCACCCCTAGACTGCGCACGGAGTCCTTCACAGGGAGCGTGACCCCGTTCAGGACAGGTGGAACCACCGCCATTCCTGGACCAGGGGAACCTATAACTAGTACCTCTGTTTTCTCTGGATTCAATTTGAGTCGGTTTTCCCTCATCCAGCCCATTACTGACTCTAGACAGGCCACGAGAGGAGAGACCCCATCCCCAGTCACTGCATCAGTCGGAGACATAGAGAAAATGATAGGCATAAGTGTAGCATGCTCTTTCTTTTTTTCTATATGTGTACTCTAGGTTATGCAGTTAATGAATTCTGGGCACATTTTTTAAAAATTCCTACAGGTTTACAATGCCGTGTGAATGCAAGTTCAAGGGAGTGGCAAAAATAGTCCACTATAAAAATGATTCTCTCAGTCAGTTTGTTGAATTAATGTCTAGATATCATCCTGTTCCAGTGGTTCTTGCAGTGGTGTGGAAGCTTAAAATCTGCTGATGGAGCTCTTCATGCATAGCTTCAACATTCAATAGGATTTGGTTACTCCAAGGATCCATGAACCCTGATAGGGCCCACCAGATATGATGCTTTATCTTTGAGCCTGTGTGTTATTTGGGCTCTAGATCCTCTGTAGAAGAACTATTACTTGGGGGAAGGAGTCAGCTGAGAGGAATCTTAGCATCCGCTATTTTGTATAACCATTGCCACCTGGCTACAATTATCACCAAGCAGTAGCTTGGCTTCTATCCTCTGCATCATGGTGCGACCAGGCCAATGAATTAGCTAGGTTGAAGGAAGAGATGAGTTCACTAGCTGGAAAGCTAGGATAGCAGGAAATTCTAAGGTATTCTACATTACACTGGCGGCAAAAGGATTCACCTGACCTCTTTGATGATGGTGAAAGAAAAGACTACATGTCCCATGGACATATAACACAGAGCCTGTCTAGTTATAGTGTATGTGATAGAGAAGTGCAGAACTGAAAGCCAGGATTGTGTTGTGGTTGCAGTTTTACACTGGGGCTGTGAGAGACCCAGGTTCATGTTCCCACTGAGTTATGAAATGAACTGAGTTACAAAATAGCGGGTTGGGAGAGATCCAGGTATGCTGTCTTGAGCTCTTTGGAGAAAAGGTGGAATCTAACAGAAGTGGCTATTGACTGTGGTGAATCTAGTGGATTTTAGGGTGGTGAATCTAATGGATTTTAGTCCAGATCTTAAGAAGCTAGCCAAGATGATGATTCTATTGGAGGACAGAATTCAGACTAAAAGCTAAGTGGATTCACCACCTCATTGAGATGATAGACCCCAGTCAGTGATTGCAACAGACAAATAATATACATAAAATACTGTGGAAGGGATTGTGGAATAGGGCACACATCTTTATATCAGTTTTTGTCATTTGTATTTCTGTCTATACAATATCAAGGCACTTGCTGAGGCAGGTTTTAAAGAATCTTACATGCTGAGCTCAATGCCACTGCTACACTTTTCTCCACATAAATATCTGTGGGATTGCTTTAGATTTGGCCAACTTGTGAAGAACCGAAACCCTTCCCTCAAAGGAAAATGACATGAACTTTAAAGGTCAAACACTAACTTCTCAGATATTTCCCAAAAACTGGCACTTTTAAAGACTTTCTTAGTCATAGTAATATTTTGAAAAGTAGGGGAGTTAGTATCATCATCATCATCATCATCATCATCATCATCATCATGGGTTGGGATCCTACGTAGCAGTTGCAAGTTCATAAGTTGAACTTACAATTTTATAACTACTGCTGCTCTCTGAAAGAAAAAGCTGAATTTCTCATACAACTACAATTCCTAAAATTCTATAGCATTGAGCCATAGCAGTTAAAGTAGTGTCAAACTGGATTATTTCTGCAGTGCAGATGCAGCCATGTTTAGAATGCTCAGCTAGTGTGTTCTAGTGGCTCAACAGATTATAAAGCCCAGGATTGCATAGGACGGAACCATGACAGTTAAAGTGAAATAATAGCACTCCGTGTTGTGTGAATGGACCCCAGAACTCAAAATTACTCCTTTCCTTTCTCATGCTAGATCTCATTTTCTTCTGAGCACTCTGACACATCTTTTTTCCCTTTCCCTTTAGGGTCAATTGTTCTGAATATTACATTGCTCATTTATTTTTATTTTGTTAAAGTAAGACATCAATTATACATTTATTTTATCTATTACTTTCTAGAATCTATTCCCTAATACGCCCCATGACAATATTTTCATTCTGTCAGGTTCTGAATACTGTTTTCATTAGCATTAATATTGGTTCATCTGCACTTTATCTGATGACTTCATGCCTTTTAGTTCTGCTCCCTTTTAGCATAAATTTCTTTCTGTTAAAGGTCACTTTTTCAATGCTGGAAAAAACTAGAAACCAGATTTCTGTAGCCCTAACTACTTGTTCTATCATCAAGGTTGATGGGTCAAAAATAAAACACGGAGCCTTTGTTCTGGTCCCAGAAATGTATAGTTTCAGTAGATTCAAAAATGTGTACTTTAAAAAATTGCTAACATGAGGGCAAGGCTGACACTGTTACCTGGTATCTCCAGACAAAACAGTCAGTACGATCTAGGGGTTATAGGTATTGAAGTCCAGAAAGGTATCTTTTTCCAAGCCCTTTACGAATATCTACCTTTAATTTTATTTCTGGTTTGACACAATGGACAGCTTCCTGCATCATACCTGGTGGCAGAAAGCCCAATACTGCACTGCCCTCCCACCACCTATTGATAGGACTGCCACTGAATCTAGGCATGGCTTCAGGTACTGAGTTCCCTAGCTGTTTAGGGCTCTTAGTGCCATGACCAGCATCTTGTATTCAGATTGGAAACATAACGGCAGGAATATAAGGGCTGGAATCCCATTCAATAGCCCCAGCTGAAATAAACCTGTTGCATCAAAGGTCAAATAATAATGTGTAGTGTGGTGCAGTGGTTTGAGCACTGGACTAGGATGCTGGAAGACCAGGATTTCAATCCCAGCTTGGCCATGGAAACCCACTGGGCAACCTTGGGCATCACATTCATTCAGCCTCAGAGGATGGTAATGGTATATTCCCTCTGAAGAAGCTTGCCAAGAAAACCTTATACAGTGAGCCCACACCATATACAGGCTTGTTATAGGCCGCCCAGGAAATGGGAGAATGGTGCGCACGCACAGCCACATGGTGAGCACGAGCCCCAATTATATCCAATGGGACTTGAGCATACTCCCTTTTTACTTTAAGCAGGGGGGAGGTCCGGAATGGATCCCCCACATAAAGCAAGGGCCCACTATGATAGATTTGCATTAAGGCTGCCAAATGTTGGAAATGACTTGAAGACAAAAACAACAACAACAAAGATTAATCTCAGTGATTCAGTGGCTCCACTCAGTGGCATCACTAGGGGGGTGTAATGGTGTGTCCTGCACCGGGTGACACTCCTTTCTCAAGGGAGGCCACATGCACTCCCTTACCACATGCTGCTCCACCTCGTGCTTCTCTGAGGAGAGGGACAGGGTGGGTAGCATTGGGAAGGAAGAACACACAGCCTCCAATGGTGCCACCTTGCCCTATCGTTCTCCTCATGAGTGGAACCACAGCTTCCATTAGTGCCGACCCATCCCTTATTCTCCTCATGAGCGGAAGGACAGGATGGGGCTGCACCGGGGAAGAGAGCACATACAGCCTCCATTAGTGCTGCTCCATCCCATCTTCCTCATGAAGGGAAGGATGGGATGAGGTGGCACAGGAGAGAGCTATGTGCAGCTTCTGTTGGTGCCGCCTCACCCTTTGTTCTCCTCATGAGGGGAAGGATGGGTCAGGGTGGAATGGGGGGAAGGGAGCATGAGTGGAAGGACAGGATGGCATGGCACGACACGGCATAAGGGGAGGGAGTGTGCACCATTCCAGGAAGCCCTGGCACCGGGTGACAACCACTGGGGTGGTGCCTTTGGTGCCACTCAATTTGGAACTAGGCCACAGTAGTCCTAAGAGCAGCAGCATGCTGTCATTTAAAGCAGAACAACACAAAGTAGAGTTATGCCACCAGAGATGTGAAAATGGAAACAAATATTTATGGTCTCACATGAAAATGTCCATAAGAGCCATTTTAAGACAGCTAGACAAAAAAAAGTTCAGTGTCTAAATTTACCTCTCTTGCTTTTCTTAGTATCCCAAGTATTCCTCCTTTAGTTTAAAGGTTTAAAATGAAAACAATATAAAAACTCAAAGATTCACAATTTGCTCATGTTGTATGTAATATGTCATTATTATTTTTTTAAAAAAATTGGTCTATTCAAGTGAACTCTTTAACTTTAACTCTTTAATTCTTTCAGCATATTCCACCACAGAAGTTCATTCTGGTTCACTTGAGGCACATGCTGTGAATTGTCTTTTATCAACTGCCTAAGACAGAGCTTCATTTTAAAAAAAGAATCATAGTTTTAATGTTTCAGATAAGGTTTTGTTTTAAACTTTTCTTTTAATGTCTACTACTCTGTTGATTAGATGCTTGCCATTGTGATTGATGTATACTCGGTTTATTAATTTATTAAACATTTTTATTGTTGTGATTTTTACAAATTATAGTTTCGATGTTTACTAAATAAACACCACAGGGGATACCCTTGAAGTAGCTTGTGTCGTTAGTCAAGTCATTGAGGATATCATGAAGTCCAGCTGTGTAGTTTTATGGGGGAGGAGTAGCAGAATTGCATTTCTTTACATTCATCATTCTGAAGTTTTCATGGAGCTACTTAAATTTCCCCACATTACAGCTAACAGTTGCTCTCTTTCTTAAAACAACACTACACTGGAGTGTGTTATCACTGGGGAAAATTCTTGCTATAACTTGTTTTTAATAAACATTTTATCTGTTTCTGTTTGAAATTAATGCAAACCTTTTTTTTTGGTACGGACTGTATCTGTGGTATTTTTCGTATTAATTTTTGACTGATTCATAGCCAATGATACTGGCCCATAAAATGCTGGGGGAAATTATTAAGGAAGAGCCATTTTGAAATGGCTATACAAGCCCCAGGAATCTCTTTTTATAAGAAGTCAGACGTTTGTTGTCCAGTACTAGCAGATTATTATAGATTTTGTCAGCAGCTAGAACATGGATTCTTACAGCAGCTAATCTGTTTTGTTTACTGCTGGGATTGTT
>NC_056526.1:65964615-65982946 GCF_019175285.1 Sceloporus undulatus
ATAAGAAGAAACATATTAGAGTTTGTATGCCTGCAAACTGCTTTAGACGGTATTAATTCTGTACTGACTTGCTTTGTCACATTGCATTCTATGTATCTAGGTTCTTCTGTATTTATTTTTTATATTACTTTTGGTATTGTTCCTTGAATGTTTACTTTTGGATTCTAAATACGAGTACTCCATTCAGTTCTGTATTTTCCCTCATACTGGCTGGATATATTTCACTTATACTGGCTGGATATATTATTTTCATTATTAATTGCTATTGTATTCTATACCATTGGTGTTTTGTTTGTGGTTTTTGTGATGGTCCTTTCCCATCTGTGGTTGGGATTTTTCTCTTCTGTATATATTGAAGATATAAGACATCAGAGGAATTAAATCCTATTAGTCTCAGTTGTCCTGTATTTGAGGATGTAAGCCACCAGAGGAATTACTGTATATACTCATGTGTAAGTCTAGAAATTGTAGTCAAAAAATTGACCCCAAAAACGAGAATCATCTTATCCACAGGTCAATGTATGTACTGTACTTTAACTATTATGGGAGAAAAAAAGAATAATCCCCTGGTGAAAGGTAAGAGCATAATCTGTTCTGGAAGCACTGACCCCCCTCTGCTCTCTCATTCATCAACCGTTTAGCATGAACACAGTTATGCCTGTTGGAATTTTGTAAGTTCATTAGCACTGTTTCCCTTTGCTTCTTCCTTCAGATCCTTTATTACAAGCCCCAAAGTTTTACCCTCAACTTATCCGTAAGTCACATCAAAAGACATAATCTTGGCCTCAAAACCAGCCCTTGATTTATACATGAGTTTTACTTAGAGTTGAGTATACATGGTATATCCTGTTTCCACTCCACCATCCCAGCCTACAGCACTCCATGAAGTTATCAAGGGCAGTGAGTGGCAGAAGCACTTCTTCAATTTACATTGGCTGACTGTGAGTTGCCTGCCATTTTGACAATCCCACAATATGCAGGTGTACTGTCATTATGTGGCACTGTGTATTTGAGAAAACAGTGGCCTCCATATTCCCATTCCTGCAATTTGGATAAGTCTTGTTAGGGCACTGGGACCACTGAATTTTCAGGGGGCTTTTCACATGGCACAATTAAAGCATGATGATTCCATTTGCACTGCCATGGCTGTATCCTGGGGTTTGTAGACCTGGAGACACTAGAGCTCTCTGAGTGAACATTCTTGATATTCCCTCACTAAACTGCATAGAAAACTGAAAGTTAAAATGGAATCATAGTGTGAAAGGGCTAAAGGTGCCACTAGTTTTTATCTGTGGCAAGAAATCATAAGCTCCACTTCCTAAGCTGAGTCTGGCCATTCATCTTGGCAAAATGCAGCAGTTCTTCTGATGACTGCTGACACACATGCACAAGATATAAGAAGCCTTGAAATGTTTTAAATTGCATTTTATTTTTTAACTAGAGATTTGAAGTGTTTTAATATTTTTAATTTGTTTAATTCTATTTTAACATTCACTTTTTATATTTTTAACTTTTAAGCTATAAGTGGCCTTGGGTCCCAATATAGGGAGAAGGGTAGGATATAGATGATTACTACTACTACACCACAACAGTTTTTCTACATCTTCCACTAATAATTGTAAAAATGGTCCAGAAAATGATTCAAAGCACATGTTTAGCTATTGTACTCAAAGAGTACATCAGCCTCTTTGAAATCTGAGAAGCAGCTGAATTTGTAAAACCTTTATTATCCTGGTCATTTTTTTTCTGTGTAATTGACCAAATCTATTGGGAGGGACTACACTAAAAGTTATAGTACATTTGCTTTATGTAGGCTGGAACTGTACCCTTTCACTCCTATAGCTGACAAGTTTAATTATTCACAGTTTCAGTGTTTCTCATTAGTTTACATTCAACTCAGTCTGCATTGTGACAGGTAAATTGTTTGATGGAAGGTATTATTTCCAGAATGATTACTTCTACCACCAGTTGCTTAAAAATAAAAATAATTGCTAGACGAATGCCCACAAATGTGTGTAACTCCATTGTATTTCATCAGTTATGATCTAACATAGTTAAGTAAAACAGTATCAAACCTGGAATTGCAAATAATTTTGAATGCAGTGCATGTTTTGATCAAGGCTATTCATACTTGAACTCTCCAACCCTGAACATCAACTTTTCCTGAAGGGAAACCTACAAGTACCTCTCCTGATCTGTTCATAAAAATACAACATTAAGATATCAAAACAACAAGCAATTTGCCACTAATTCTTGACACTCAAAACCTGCTGCACAAGGCTGCCACCTAACTCTTTCTGATGTTAGGGGCAATCATGGCCAATTCATGTGACTAAAGTGATACAGTGAAAGCGTTCAAAAGCCAGCATGTAATGAAACAAGATTGTCACTGGGTATTTTCACACACGAGGCTGAAAATAGCTTTTGCATCAGTTAGCATGAAGCAGCATAGTAAAAGGGGCAGCAGGTAGAACTGAATAGTACAAGCCAGGAAATTCTCAAACATAAAACCAGGCATATCAGATACAATTAAAACTGTCCATGTGTACAACAGACTAGAAAACAACAAAGATCTCAGATGCACAATATATAGAGAAAATTCCACAATTTGGTAAGTACCGAAAGATTCTCTCTTCAGTTACCACTGGCCTAAGAAGGGAGCCTCCACTGATGTACAGGTTTATGGGGAGAAAGATATTCCTTCATTTAGGTTCCATTTAGGGCTTGAGCGGTCAAGACCAGCATGTTGAATTGAATCCAGAAACAAAATGGTAGCCTACTTGATTCTTTTCAGTACTGACATAATATGTTCAGGGTGATTGTCAACAGCTCAACACATTATTAACTAGCCAACATTTCCATGGGTTTGTCAGAGGCAATTCAAGCTGAGCGTTGCTAGAAAATAGATAATATAGATGGGCAGATCATTCTTCTCCAAGAAGGGGATACCAACCAAAACCTGTAAAAGATAATGCAAGCTGATGATACAGTACTGTGAATCTGATCCACAGGAAAGAGTGTGGTACTATCAAGTACAGTCCAAGTGCTATTTCCTGGATTTGGTAGAGCATTTATCAACAGGTATATTTTCTTTTCTTTTCTTTGCACCATCTATGCTGACCAGAGACTGGACACTGAATAGGGCCACTGCTACAATACAGAATTAACACAGTTTGGCACTGCTTTAATTGTCATGGCTCCATCCTATGGAATCCTGAGAACTGTAGTTTGTTTTGTCACCAGAGCTCTCTAACAGAGAAAGCTAAATATCTCACACAACTACAAATCCCAGAATTCCATAGCATTAAGACATGATAATTAAAGCAGTGTCTAACTGTATTAATTCTTCAGTGTAGCTGTAGTCTTGGCTTGATTACCGAATTCCTGTCAGTAATTCTGATGTTCCTTCTCCTTTTAACTTGGTTGGTGTTGTTTTTTCTTTCATTGATGTGTTTTCATTGCATTCTTAATCCATTTTATGTTTACTCCATTATATTGATTTAATTTGTTTTTTATCATTTTCATCCCTTTGATTGTCATTCTTTTGGGGAAAGATGTGGGCATAAATCAGTTAAATGAAACAAAATACTAAATGTTTTAGAAATTATTCTACAATATAATATAATCTTCTATCCTCATTGAGATTGATTGTATGGATGAGGTGGCGGGGGTCATTGTTGCTTTAAATGTACACTAAAAAGTGGGGCAGGACTTAGCTCTGGGAAAAAGCTGGACCTGAATGGATCTGTTTACTTCTTCCACTATAATATCACCTACACCCATTTCTTCAAACTTACTATCAGTACAGCATAGAAGTTACACTGACTGACATTCACATAATTGTAACTTCTCATCAATGGCTTGTCTTGGAAGTTAAACCAGCATTTATAAGGAAGGACTATGGAAAAAACTTCCTTTTAAACATCAGACTCTTTCCATATGTATGCTGTGCTTCTGGATTCCATTATTCTCTGGAAATGATGAAATAAAATATCAGTTAATATAATATGTAAGGATATATTAAAGTATCACGACAATTGAAGTGTCAAAAATATTTTACATCTTCATGTGTCAAGCCTAATTTAATTCCACTTCTTTTTAACTTTCACATGAGTAGACTTAACAAATGCAACATTTGCAGTTATCGCTAATATCTTGCAGTCGGCTTCTTGCCGACACCAGGGAAACTGTTATGACCCCTGCAAGATGTAAAACAATTTTCTTCCCACCAGGATATATTGAACAATTTATTTTCTGCTGTAATATGATTGTGCTGCTGAATCATTTCAGTATTCAACAGGAATAAGAAAATGTAGTTCTAATAATTTAAAGCACAATTATCATTTTCCCAATATGCTGAGGTGAAGAATCCACCTTTTGAAGGATTTTTAATGCATTTCCAGCTTTCTTTCTTTTCTTTTTTTTTATAGGTTCAACCCTAGAGGACACTTCAGAGTGTAATTATTTTGTAGGGCCCTTGAACATTTCTATCACTTAAGAAAGATTCTGTTGCTACATTTAATCCATGTTAGCTCTGCAGAGCATTGCTAGACTATGCATCCATGAAAGAATGAAGTAGTGATCAATTTCATAATTAGCCCTATTCTGAGTCCTCAAATTTAAAATCCTTCCCTTGTTCACCAGTTAAATTTTTAAAAGTGAGATGGAGAAAACCAGATATTAGGAATAGAATTCAAAGATATAGCCGTATTAGTCTGTAGAATTAGTATGAGACTAACTGAACAAAAGATGCTGGCAGCATGAGCTTTTGTAGATCCCTTACTAAAGGTTGCACAATCCTTTATGATGCTGGCATAAAACATTGCACAAGCAGTTTTGTTTTCTACAGATAACCATAACTGGGTTTTTTTTTACTACTTTCTCCCAGTGAGAATTAAAATGGTCAAATGGTTTCTTCTTGCCTTCAGGGACAAAATCTACAAATGTTTACATCCCTGTCAGTGACATAGTTTTCCAACAGCTTTTGCTATGTAGAGAAAGAGAATTGTAGAGCCCAAACAGACAGGTGAAAAAAAGCCCTCTTCTAGGCATCATAAGAGTGCAGCATTTAGCCACCCGGAAGCTGAGCAGACGTGGGCAGCTTCAAGAGGCTCCTCCAGCATGGCGTTTACATGCCGCATGCCACCAGAACATCTTGAAGCCGGCTATTATTCACTCCTTTTTCGGCTGGCTTCGAGGTGGATTGAGGTTGTGGCATGTGGTTGCTGAGGCCCCATCTTCGGAAGGAGCAGCTTCAAGCCATCCTTCCTGCCAGTCTGTTTCCCCCCCGCCATAGATTATTTGGTCCAAAACACACTACAGACATAATCCAATTTGAGACCGCTTTAACTGACCTGGCTCAGTGCCCTGGAAATTATAGTTTCTTGTGACACCAGAGCTCTCTGTTAGAGAAGGCCAAATGTCTTACAAAACTACAGTTCACAGTTCCCAGAATTCCCTAGCATCGAGCCAGGGTAGTTAAAGTGATCTCTTAGAGTTAGAAGAGGAAACAAAGGTCATCTAGTCCAACCTCATCCCATGTGGGACTATACAGCTAAAGGACTCCTGAAATATGACTATTCATCCTCTTAGTAAAGCCCTTTAAAGATGGGATTCCAAGGCAATCTCTTCCACTTTCAAATAGCTTTTGTGGTAAGGATGTTCTTTCGGATGCAGGAATCTCTTTTCTTGTAAGTCAAACCTCTAGTGACTGAATCCTAAAGACATCACTCAGACATCCGAGGTTAAGGTTGACTGACTACTACTTCCCTTGATCTGGACATGGGGCGCGGGGTTATCAGTACGCTGATGACACCCAAATAATTTTCTCTATGTCTCCAACTGATGCAGTGACTGAGGATGGCGTCTCTCCTCTCGTGGCCTGTCTGGAGTCAGTAATGGGCTGGATGAGGGAAAACCGACTCAAATTGAATCCAGAGAAAATGGAGGTACTTGTGATAGGTTCCCCTGGTCCAGGAATGGCGGTAGTTCCACCTGTCCTGAACGGGGTCACGCTCCCTGTGAAGGACTCTGTGCGCAGTCTGGGGGTGCTTCTTGACTCGTCGCTTCACCTGACTGCTCAGGTGAATGCGACGGTCAAGAACACCTGTTATCAGCTTCGGCTTATTCACCAGCTGCGCCCATACCTGGCCCAGAGGGACCTTGAAACGGTAGTACACGCTCTGGTAACCTCGAGATTGGATTTCTGCAACGCACTCTACATGGGGCAACCCTTATACCAAACCCGGAAGCTACAAATGGTACAGAATATGGCAGCCAGGCTGGTCACTGGAACTTCCAGGGCCAGCCATATTACACTGGTGCTCAAAGATCTGCATTGGCTGCCCATCCGCTTCCGGGCGCAATATAAGGTGTTGGTGATGACCTATAAAGCCCTAAATGGCTTGGGCCCAGGATACCTGAAGGACCGCCTCTCCCCGTACATTCCGCCCCGCACCCTCAGAACATCTGGGCAGCAACTACTTAGGGTGCCAGGGCCTAGGTTGACCTCCACTGAGAGGAAGACATTTTCCATCGCTGCCCCGGCCCTTTGGAATACGCTGCCCACAGAGCTCCGCTCGGCCACCTCCCTGGCCCAATTTAGAAAGGATTTGAAAACCTTTCTATTTCAGCTTGCATTCCCCGACTAAAGTCCAGTGGGCCTCCCTCCTCTTCTGTGGCAAAGAGGACTGGCTAACGGGGGTTTTATTCTGTTTTTGTGTAGTTGTTTTTAACCTTGTTGTAAATGCTGTGTTTTATTGAGTTTATGCTGTGAACCGCCCTGATCTTTGGAAGGGCGGTATAAAAATAAAATTTTTATTTATTTATTTATTTAATAATGCTATTGATGCAGTCCAGAATTACATTTCCTTCCTTCCTTCCTTCCTTCCTTCTTCTTCTTCTTCTTCTTCTTCTTCTTTTTGGCTGCCATGTCACACTGTTGACTCACTGCAGTCCTCCCAAGGCTGGTGGACAACGGGTGGGACTGAAGACGTCTCTATGTTTTTGTGTGCCTTCAAGTCATTTCTGACTTATGGCAAATGAACCTATCATAGGGTTTTGTTGTCAAGATTTGTTCAGGAGGGGTTTGCTATTGCCTTCTTCTGAGGCTGAGAGAGTGTGACTTGTCCATGGTCACCCAGTGAGTTTCCATGGCAGAGAAGGAATTTGAATCCTGGTTTCCAGAGTCGTAGTCTAACTCTTAAACCTCTGTACCATGCTGGATCTTCTATATTACTATAGCCAGGCACAAAAGAAATATATCATCTGCTGAGACTTCTAGAGACCCTGACAGATTTCAGCAGATGACATTGTTGGTCTGTTTCTGACTATGGATGCACAACCAAGCATGTATTTGAGTACACACACACACACACACACACACACACACACTTTCCACCTTCACAGTAAGTCTGAGAGGGGGATAAGTGGTTTTGCAGGTGAACCTATTTCTCTATCCTGTGCCTTACAGGAACTCAGTCTAAATGACTCTGATTTAAATGGATTCCACTGAAAAACATGTCTGAAGTGATGTGAAGTAATACAAAAGACTGGCCAGCATTGCTTATCCTCCACATCCAACTGATGTTACTAGCAATAAACAATAATGTGTGAATCCGCCTATTGCAGGGATAAGTGAGAATCCATCTTTAGTTTGGTTTCAATAAGAATTTGAAATTTTAAATATGTAAATATTGAAGAAACCAGAACTGGGAGACTGAGCCTCCACAACTAGGATTTTCAGTGCTTAACTTGCAACAGTTTTGAAACCCTGAATATCTAGTTATGTCTGTGCTAAATTAAGGTTGCTTTTTTTTAAAGCAGCTCTTCAAGTTTATCTCTGCCTGTGCCAGGAAAGACATAACATGTTCGGCAGTGTTCTGGCAAGATCTTTACCTATTGAAACTGACTGAGATAGAAATTCAGTTTTGATTGTTTAGTTTAGTTTCTGGAGAATTCAATAAGTGCCACAAATTTCCTCATATTTGGGAAAGAGCATATTTTTGATGAAAATGTGGGTGTATATGTGAAATAAATAAACTGAGGTTTTCCAAGTTCAAATATTAGAGAAAGCAAAACTGGCAGATCTCATTCCTGGACCTGATGACTTAAGAGCTCAAGGACCAAAAATAGCATTGTGACCCGGCAGTATTCTGCAAAAGATGTAATGGCTAAATGTAGGATATCAAGGGAATTTTGGCTCTTCCGCCCACTTCAAGTGTCACATACAGGCTGCTGTCTCAGCTTCTGTAGCGCAAAATCCCACTTGTGTTGTTGTAGCTAATGATGATTCATGGGTTCATTAAGTCCCAAAGAGCAGAGAGGTGTTTAGGCAGAATCCTTAAAGGCCATATCAGCTCCCAGTTCTATTAATTTAGAGGCTGTCGGTTTCTTTCACTTCATTTGTTTTAATATAGGTCAAAATCTAAACAAGCCTAATATAATCACTCTTAACCTTATGCTCTCTCTTTTTTGCTGCCCTACAGTTAACTACTCCTGTAAGATTTCCCTCCTTAGTCATTGAAAAATCACTCTTCCACTCATATATTTCATACTTTAGCTGTGTGTGTGAAACACATAGCTCAGTGTCATATTTAACGTCAATCAGTGACCTTTTAGTTTTGTGTTAGTCACTGCCTGAAACATTCAAGAGCTATAAGTCCATTCTTTCTTAGAATTTATAACACCAAACTTTATGACACTTATATTAGTGGAGAGGGCAGTTCTGACAATGAAATGAAAAATACGGCTTGCTTTGTGTTATAATTTGGAATGAACTTGCTCAGCGGCTGATTTCTGTTATCTTTTCCCACTGCTTGGCTTATGTATGTGCATCAGACAAGGACCAAAGTTCATGCCTTAATTAATGACACAAAATTTGGATGAAGAGAGAAAGCAAACAGTGTTCAAATTACAGGAGACCTAGGGCACTTTATATTTTGCCATGCAATGCCTTAATTGCCATTTTTAGAAAGCTATAGGAAAAGTTAAAATGGTTGAAGTCAACATATGTCAGAATAGGAGTTGCTGATTTCATTTCCTAAGTTTACTTTCTAACATAACTTCTAAGTTTACCTCCCATAATTTCATCACTGCAATCAAACTATACAGTGGAACCTCGCCATACGCGGGATATCCGTTCTGGATCCCACCGCGTATGGCAATTTCCACCTATGCTCAAGCCCCATTGTAAACAATGGGGCTCGTGCATGGCAGCGCGGAGGTGCGCGGGGCGCAACAGGTGCGCGCGCGGCGCAACAGGTGCGCGCGCGGCGCAACAGGCACGCGCGCCCATTCAACTGAATGGGACATCCAGCAGCTTGAACGCGTACGCTCAAAGCCGCTTATAAAAAGGCCGCGTATGTGGAGGCCCCACTGTATTACCTAAAGGCATGGTGCAGTAGTTTTAGCAGTGGACTAGGACCCTGGAAGCCAGGGCTTAAAGCCCCTCTGAAACATGAAACCCACTGGGTGACCTTGGGCAAGTTAGAGTCTCTCAGCTTCAGAGGACAGCAGTGGCAAACTCCCTCTGAAGAAACTTGTCAGGGATAGGGTTGCCTATCATATGGTGGCTCAAGTGGTTAAGACACTGACTGTTGATTGCAAGATTGGCAGGTTGGCAGCTCGAGGCCCAGGTGGCATGTGATGGGGTGAGCTCCCATAACTAGTCCAAGTTTCTGCCAACCTAGCAGTTCGAAAGCATGCAAATGCAAGCAGATACATAGTTACCACTTTGGTGGGAAGGTAACAGTGTTTGTTGCAAGCATGCTGGCCACATGACCACCAGAGTAGTTCTTGGACAATGCTGGCTCTTTGGCTTAGTATCAGAGATGAGCACCTCTCCCTACAATCCGACATGATTTGACAACCTTGTCAAAGGGGAATACCTTTACCTTTAGGGTTGCCTTAGGGTGGCCAAAAGTCAGAAACAACTTGAAATCACACAATAACAAAGGTCTAAGCCCCATTCAAATGGTTGATACTTCTATATACTGAATATGGAAGAGTGTAAGAATACATGAGATAATATACTCCCTGAGAACACTAATATGGATGCCACACTACAAACTTGGCACCAGTATGAGGAGATCTATATGAATATTGATGAAGAGGTTTAGGGTTCCCTTCAGGGAATAGCAATATTGACTGATGTGCTTTCTTTTTATAAATAATACAATTTATTTTTAAATAAAGATTACCCATCAGTTAATGTTTCTGAAGTCTCAGTCTCAAGTCTCAAGCAATCAATTTAACAAAACTGAACTATACTAAAAATGTATATCAAGAAGCCCACAGGAGTAAAAACCAAAAAACCAAAACCCATACACAAACCAGGTATATAAACCAAGATATACACAAATCAGGTATATAAACTCAAGGGAGGGTGCAAGTGAAATGTAAAAAGGTACAAGTCATACATGTCATAGTTTGTAGTTTCTGCATGTCATTTTCTTCACTCCACTGATTAAATCCCCTCTGACTTACTCACCCACTCAGAAATATGTATAATAATCTGCCAGCTGAGAACATCCCATGCATTTGCTGGAGTTGTCTGTCATTCACAAAAGCTCATGCTAGTCTTGAAAGTGCCACAAGACATGTTGTTATTTTTTGCTGCAAAGAAATAACACAGTTAATGTTTCATAGAAAAAGAAAGCACAAGTAGACGTCACTAGAGAAACCTCCATAATTGTCAAGATGCTATCTGTAACAGATTAATAAAGCATGGATCTCACTTACCCACATTTATTGCTGTTCAGCCTCCTCATCTTATGAATCTAGTTATACAAACTCTGCCCAACAACAAAAACCTGCTTATTTCCCTTTCTCCACAGAAAACTTTATATGGTGGAGGGGAGAGAACTTTCCGAGTCTTGCTTATGCACCTAGGTAATAACATTTCTGAGTCTTGCTTCTCCAGAATGATAGCTAAGCTTGTGTAAATAGCTATTTCCCTGCACACTCTTGTCATATAGTCCTTATGACTGGAAGAAGATGGAAAAATCTCAGTATTCTCATGGGCCTGGTAAATGATACCAAACTAGGGATGGAAAGAATAGTGTCTAACATTTATTTCTCAGTCAAAAAAATGGGTTTCCAAACAATTGGGAAACATCACTGCAAGGAACAATAGAGATTTTCATTCATTTTCTTCCTAGTATTCAAATATCCCCAATTATTGTGGAAGGTTTTTCTGTGCAGAAAGGCAAGTGGGAGTTTGTGCAAAATATATATTTTCTGTGCAGGAAATGTGATTTTTGCAAAGTGAACACCACATTTGTTTATGTGGAGAAAAATCATTCATAACACTTTGGGACACTTGAATATGGGGAGAAAACTGTGCAGTAATGTTTATTTTCTTTCGCAGCAAACAGAAAACTATAGTTAGTTCTCCTTGCATGTGAGGACAAAGTAGTCAAAGTTTTACATCTCTGTACGAACATCTGGATAGCATAAATGTTGGTATCAAGGGAACACAACTATTCTTTCCACCATGTCATGCATGTGGTACCCACAGATACCAAATACCCCCATAGATGTATAGGCTGCTCATATTTGCAAGATCGTAAGTCAAACATACATGAGAGACAGTGTGGAAAAGTGGTCTGAGTGTTCAAGTACAACTCTAGAGACCAGAGTTTGATTCCCCTCCTGGCCATGAAACCCATTGGGTGAACTTGGGCAAGTCACATGCTCTCAGCCTCAGGGGAAGCCAATGACAAACCTCCTCAAAACAAATCTTGCCAAGAAAACCCCATGATATGATTGCCTTAGGATCACCATAAGTAGAAAATGACTTGAAGGCACACATCAACAACAAGCAAAAAAATTATTATGATAAAATGGATTTTGGGCAATCTTTCTTCTCATTTATATATTTTTGGCTACTTTTCCTTCAGATACATGAACAAGATCAAAATATTTGAAAAAGTGTGAATTTTGACATCTATGTGTGTTTTGAATTTGCTTATAGGTATGGTGAAAATTTGGTAAATTCATACAAAATTCTGGGTGTGACAAATTTCCCTGCATCTTTGGTGGAGCCAAGAGTCTGACTTAATATAAAACTATATGCCTCATAATATATAAGTTCTGTACGCCACATTGTGCTCAGCAATATAAGAAAAACATTTGACTTGGTGGCATGACAAGAACATTTAGCAATTCTGCATCTAGCCATAGCTCAGTGTTGATGTATTTGCAATCTGACCTCAGCTCTTAACATCACTTCTGTAAAATAATTCTTTTATTTTTTCCACAATGGAATCTCCTCTGCTAAAGACAAATAATAAAACCAGAGAGTACTTGGCAAGGTATGTGAAAAATAAACTTGCCCTGGGATCACTTCACTTTTTATGGTGAATAGAATAGCTAGAGCTGTGGGTCTAAGGATGAGTCAGAAAGGAGAACAGAGAAAACAACAATCAAACAGTCAAGATAGTGGGCAACAAGTGAGAAATTGACTATCAGCCCAGAGATTCAAAGTAAAACAAAGCAAACACAAAGCATACACACACAAACATCAATGCTGAGAACTGAACCACTGTTTTCTTTTTGTGAGGTTTCCTTAAACAATGGGAATTCGGAGCCTATGTTGCAACTCAGTGTGTTCAAAGTCCCTGCATTCTGAATGAAGTATATGAATACATGTACAACTAGGTGATGGGAACTTCCTCACCTGAGAAAGTTTCTGTGACAAAAAGAAGCACTCTTGTTTCAACAGTGAAAAAAAAATCTGGCTCACAATCCAGGAAAATTAGCTTTTAGCAGCACTAAGACCAGAATAAATGTTAACTCCAGTTACTCCCCAAATGTCAGCAAAACAAAGAGATTGTAGAAAACCTCATTTTCTCAATATGTATCCTCTAAGCCTGATTAAAGAGGACTATGTTATTTTAATGTTGCCATCATTTATCTGCACATTTCTAATTGTGGAAAAGCCATTATGATCTAACTTTCTGGGCAAAATCAAACAGAAGATAGGAAAGTCCTGTATCATCAACAACCATCGTCATCAACTGTTGTTTTTATTACAATCTGAAAAACAATGCTAATGTTGTTTCAAAATATGACCAAGCTAGAGCAGATCAAAGCAAATTATATATAATGGAATTCTCTATGGGAGATAATGTAGGTGTAGGCACAATAGTTATGGTGTTATGTAATGAATCTTGACCCAACTCCCCCCATCTCCATTTACCAGGATGTAATCACTGTGATTGATGGAAGCCTGTACTCTCTGTTGGTCGGGAAGCAGGTGACCATCATTTTCAGCCCCATCTCTGATTTCCAGTGTGACAGGCAGAAGCAGGTCCCGTGTCGCAATCATCCTTTGTGCAGGAGATTGACTGTGAAAGAGCATGGAGTGGGACCATTAGCCATCTGCTTCTTGATCAACAGGGGGACAGAGCCCCCCTGCTGCCCATTGATTGCAGCACCTGCTGTCCATTAAGTATGGATTTAGGACTTCTGTTGTCCCTACATAGCTCGTAACTCCTAAACTATGTCAGGATCATGAATATATAACTGTCATGACCACATAGTACTAGTTTATTCATTCATAGCTGCCATAGCAGATTCTGGCCATTTATCCGACTTTCTGTTTGGTACATTTTGCTTCACAAAACCTTGTGAAGTATAGAATATTAGTCTGAGAATGTACAGTAGGTCCAAGGCCATCCAGTGAGCTTTATGGCTCAGTGAGGATTAGAACCATTATGCCACACCACATCTCTACATTTTGTGTCCACTATTCCTGATCCAGAAGAAGATCTGTGTATGGATTACCACCGTGGAATCATACTGTAAACCTGTCACTGTGAACTCACACATTTTGGCAGTTATCTATGGCAGGTGGTTGTTTTTCCCTTGTACTTTCTGACCATGGGAGACTCTACTTATAAATGCAAGTCTGCAAGATTATTACCAATGTTTAAGGTCACAGGAAAAAAGAAGAAAGAGGATTTTTTAAAAAACAACACTAGAATAATTGTATTACTTTACAAAATATCTTTACTTTGGAATACCACTTAGATTGTCACTGCTAAAGACATCCTGGGATAAGCTATGAAAGAGGATTCATGTGTATGCAACACAAACATCATATTTTCTTATGAAGAAAAAACAAAAGAAAGATTCTGGTTTTTTTGCACGTCAGCCTCCTACTTTCCAGACAGAATAATAAGAATCTGCATCAATTAAGGAAATTATATAATTCCATTCTGAGCACTGGCAGACCCAGTAATATATGAAATGTTCTACGAGGCCCATCAACTTTGATTGCAACATTACATTGTAGCTTTTCCCCTTGCTCACTAATTAGGTTCATTCATATAGTCACCTTTCATCTATGTGGATAGAAATGGAAGGAAAGATGCATTTTCAACCCGTCCAAATGCTTGGGGGTGGATTCTGGTAAACAAACAGAGCTCATCAGCTGTCCAGGATATAGCTAATTTCATTAATGGCTTGTTCTTCCTAGAGATGGAGTGGGGAAAAGTGCTGAATATGGGCTTTCATAATTAACTACAATGTTAAACCTTTCAACCTATAATTAAAGATTTTGACTCTCTCTGCTGCTTTCTCCTGTGCCAGTGAACATTCCCTTTAACTATATTTTTGTTGCAATAAATGTACTTCCTGAGTAAGAAACTCGGCAGAATATATAGGGAATTAAGTGTATGTTTCTTTTTATATAAAGGCCTAGGCAAATCAGGACAAAGGTGTGGTACTAACAGGCCAGTGTTCAAGTTCTTTGGAAAACCAAAAGCATAAGAGACTAGAAACAGAAGATAGATGATCACAGATGAGATGAGATGAGATTAGATACCAAATCAGGCAGATCTCAGAGGGCAGAGATAGAATATAAGGTCAAGACCAGCCTAGATCAAAGTGGCAAGGCACTATGAAGAGCAACTTCTCTCACACAGAACAAGTCACCCACACTGAAAAACCAAGCCTTGGAGAAATATAAAGGGCTATCAGGTTTTCCACGGGCTCCATAGGTCATCAGATCCCATAGTCACCTGATTTCTTGCAGGTTCCATTCCAGGATGAAGTGCAGTAGAAGGGCATTAATTTAATTGGGAGTGCAGAAAAGCAAAAATTATTTCATTAGAATTTGATTTTTTTTAGTATTACATATCCTAATTATTGCTTATATTTTTATATTGTCCATTGCCCCAAGAATTCTTGATAATAGACACTGCAAGAAACAGAATAAAATTAAATAATGCTCATCTAGCCAACCCTTCTCCTTGTGAGCTGTACCTGTTGTGAGATTGATTTGGAAACAACTCTCCTCTCCACACCTTACTCCATTCATCAGGGTTCTCTGGGGAGGGGGGAGAATAGGAAAAAGAATAGAGAATTGAATTCATCCACTTTTGTCAGCCCAGGTGCACATTCCAAAAAGAAGCATACACCATGGTGCTGAATCAGACCAGTCTGTGGTCAATGGAAGTTCAAAACCAGCCAAGGACTCAGCTTGTTGGGGGCAATTAGCTTACACTTTGTAAACTGCTTATGGGTTGTATAAGTGCACTGATAAGCAGTATAAAAATGTACTTGCTATAAAAGAAACATCAAAAGTAGCTTCCTTGATTATCATATTGGTGATCATAACCATAACCATGATTTCATTTTATTGTGGAAGAGAGCTGAAGCCCAAGATGTAGGTGCTTTGTTCAAGCAATATAGGAAACCCCAATCCACTCATCCATCCATGCTCTCCACACACTTTCTAAAACTTTCCAAGTGGCTCCTTCTAGCCTACAGCTCTTCAAGATTCAGTTATCAGTCCTGTTTGGTTAATAATGTTTACCATTCCATTAAAGTGCTTTCAGAAGGGCAGCATTGATGTTAAAAGCAAATAATGAGATATGAAAAGCAAGATCTGGTGAGAAGAAATAATCATTTTCTTTGCTTGAGACATGTTCAACCTACATAAATTCATCACCTTTGCTCTTTCTATTGCAAGAGGATTCTGGCTGTTTATTTTACTCTCTGTGCTTATCTGTTTTTGATGAGAAATCCGACTCCAGGTTAATGTTTTCCAGCTTGCCTTATATATGAGGGCAATAGTGTTATACTATGAGGAGCAGAGGTAAAGCTATTAGAAACCTTGCTGTTTGTATAAGATTTCTCTTGTAGTGCTCATTGGAACTTCAGAAAGACATAAAAACCCCACATTTTTGGAATGGTGCTTCTCCATTATGGTTCATTATTTGGGGGAATAATGAGTCTTAAAGATCATGAGAACCTAGAAAGGAGCATCACCTTTTGCTTCTCAAAAATCTTACTTCTGTGTGGCAGCTGCTACATACTGCAAGTTGTTTTGTATACAATGATACACAATATGTGGCATGGTTGTATCCCTGTCACCATTAAATATTATTGCAGGCTTATAGTGACCTGAACTTTGCTCCCCTATAAAAGAACAACAAGAGGGGAGCTGGTCTACCCTCCCTTGGAAGGAATTTCCACAACCTGAGCAGCCACTGAGAAGGCAATATACTACTTATGATACTGGAAGTTAATATGCAATCTTTATTTATATGAAGGGTGGTTGAGGCAGAGAAAATCTGTAGCTGCTCAGCATATCATAAGATGATCTGTGATTAACTGCTGTTGTAGGAAAGCCACTCTGTATACAACATTGTGCACACAGTCAGAGGTAGACTGCATTGCATGTTATGTTCATGACTGAATTCCAGGTTGGTTTTCCCCACAAGAAGCCATCTGCAAATGAATATTAAGAAAGGATAAATGGATACCATACAGGGATATTGGGGGGGGGGGGGAATAGGGGAAAATAGAGGGTAAAGGAAATAACAATTAGAACAAGATGTAGTTAAGTTACAATTGATGCCAGATTATCAACGGAAGGAGAGTGTGAAAGAGGATTTTTTTTCATAAAGGGAAAATATCAGAATTTGAGAAAGTAATGTGTATGAATGATGATCATTTAACTAGTAAAATTTATAAAATCTTGTTAAGATTTAATATGGAAGGGGAGCAAATTAAACAGAGTATAAGAGTATGATTGTCTGGGCAAGAAATGTAGGCCATATTATTTATTTCAAACAGTTTGAAGATATTTGCATGAAGGGTCTGAACTTTACATGTTCTTATAATTTGAAATGATGTACAAGTGGTACTTAGCCCCAGAAAAATTGGCAAAAATTTACAAAGGTGTAAGCAATGTTTGATGGAAGCTTCAAAAGCATGTGAGAGCCTTTAGTATTTATGGTGGAATTGTAGAAAAGCCAAAAGATATGGTTTGAGATTAATGTGGGCACAGAAGATATAGCTAGTAGGCTAGAATTATATTTATTAAATATGGTTAACTTAGATTATAGGAGGGGGAAAGAGCATAAAACTTTAATAAGTTATATGGTTTTCGTGAGATACTGGAGGACTAATAATACTCCAACATGAGCTGAGTAGCTAGAGAAGATGATGGAATTAGCTTATTTAGATGAATTAACAAAATTATTTAAAAAAAAACCCAAAGGATTAAAAAAAAATCTTGGAGACCTTTTATAGAATTTTTAAAACAAATAAGAGCAGGGGGTTATCAGTACTATAAGATTTTATTCTTGATAAATAGGGCCAATTCAAGCTAAATCTAATTTACATATATGAAATAGAGATAATAGGTAATAATCAATTTTGAATGTAAAGCCGAAGGCTTTCATGGCCGGCATCCATAGTTTTTTGTGGTTTTTTTGGGCTATGTGGCCATGTTCTAACAGAGTTTCTTTCTGACATTTCACCAGCATCTGTGGCTGGCATCTTCAGAGAATGCTTTGCCTGGAAAAGTTGGGTGTATATATACTGTGTGAGCCTGGGAATGCAGGAGTGATTTGCATGTGTATTGTTCTGTGCTGATGGCAGGCCTCAGCCTGGGAGGCTAATGCAAAAGAGGATTAATGTCTGCTAATTGGTGATAATTATTTGCTGGGAAAGCCCCTGACTTTGAATGGTTTCCCATCTGCATTTGCTGAATCCTTATTTTGCTATTCCTCAGGACTGGCAGCCAAATTTTGTTCACTTTCATAGAATCATAGAATCGTAGAGTTGGAAGAGACCAGTAAGGCCATCCAGTCCAAGCATTTCAAACTCAATTGCCATGTCAAAAGGAAGTTTGGCAGATGTTTAAAGAACATTCCTATGCTTAAAAAAACCTGAAAGCACACACACAAAAGGGGGGGGGGAAGCCCAGTCTCAACAAATAAACTGTGAAGCCCCAACAAGAAATGCTAGAGTTGAGGGGACTCTCAAGGACCATCCAGTCCAACCCCCTTCTGCTATGAAGGAATACATGGGA
>NC_056526.1:65982956-66004044 GCF_019175285.1 Sceloporus undulatus
TCCAACTCTGCACCTCTCCCATGGTGATGCCAAGGTCATGCAATAATAATAATAATAATAATAATAATAATAATAATAATAATAATAATAATAATTGGCAAGGAGAGTGCAGAATATCCATGAGTGAGAGAGTGTGACTTACCCAATGTCACCCTGTGGATTTACATGGCTGAGCTGGGATCAGGACTCTAGCCTCCCAGTTCACCCTAGAAATTCACTGGCTGACCTTGGGCAAGTCACATCCTCTCAGCTTCAACTCCAACTCTGCACCTCTCCCATGGTGATGCCAAGGTCATGCAATAATAATAATAATAATAATAATAATAATAATAATTGGCAAGGAGAGTGCAGAATATCCATGAATGAGAGAGTGTGACTTACTCAATGTCACCCTGTGGATTTACATGGCTGAGCTGGGATCAGGACTCTAGCCTCCCAGTTCACCATAGAAATTCACTGGCTGACCTTGGGCAAGTCACATGCTCTCAGCTTCAACTCCAACTCCTAGGTATTCCTTCATGGTAGAAGGGGGGGGTTGGATGACCTCTTGGAATCCCTTCGAATGCTAGGTTTTATCCATCATGGCAGAATTCCTGCCATTGCACCCCACCCGGTCCCTTCTTCTCTTTTGTGAGGGTCACACTCTCTCAGCCTCAGAGGCAGGGCATGACCAACTCTGCACTTCTCCCATGGTGATGCTAAGGTCATGCAATAATAATAATAATAATAATAATAATAATAATAATAATTGGCAAGGAGAGTGCACATTCTCTCAGCCTCAGAGGCAGGGCATGACAAACCTCTCTCCAGCTCTCTTAAGGTGATGCTAAGGCAAACCTACTTTTATTTTGCATATATATATATATATATATATATATATGGCAAGGAGAGTTCAAAATATCCATGAATAAGAGTGTGTGATGCATCCAAAAAGAGCATGGCATAAAGAGCAGAATGTCTTATCTACCACCAACACACAAAATGCCTTCCCTTTTGTTCTCTTTTGTTTTTCAAAGTAAAGCTGTGAGTGAGCAAAGATTGGGGGGGGGGGAATCACCCTAACAAAGGAAATAGCCTCTGGTAAAACCCAGGATGAATGGTAGCTTTTCTTACACAAAATACCCAAATCCTGTAGTTCGAATTTGTCAGCTGAAAGTTTCTTCTCTTCTCTTCATTTGGAAATGATTAAAAATCAAAATTCTTACTCATGATCGAAAAGTGATCAGAATTTCTTCTCTATAAAATGCTTTCGAAATTTTTGAATTAGACATATTTCTACTAATTTTCGAATTTTGGAGAATATTCTTTACATCCTAATACTATGGCCTGATACACATGGACCAAACACACTGACTTCAGGTTGATCTAATCATGCATGCCCCTGGACCAGGCTGAAATGTGCTGCAGCAACCTAAGACAGCCCGGGACTGCCAGCAAAAGAAGTGCACCTTGCCAGCAGCCCATTTGGGAATATAGTGGCAGCCAGCCTCAGGGCTGTGGAGTCTGCTTGTCACGGTCCCATGCAGAACGAAGTGCAACCAGGGCTGGAGCAGCCAGAGCTGCCCGTCTGCTTGACTACTAAGTAGTCACAATTATAACATATTGCCACAATCATAAATGCTCCCCCAAACTCACCTTAACAGACAGGAGTTGCCTCAAATGAAGGAGTTCTGTGTAGCTGCTGACTGGAGCTCTTAAGCCTCACTGAACTATAAATCCCAAAATGCAACAAGAGGCAGGGCTGCATTTATAGAATCATACTCATAGAGTTGGAAGAGACTGCAAGGGCCATCCAGTTCAACCCTTGCCATGCAGAAAATCTCAATCAAAGCATCCCCAACAGATGGCTATCCAGCCTCTGTTTAAAGACCCCCAAGGAAGGAGACTCCATTACACTCCGAGGGAGTTTGTTCCACTGTCGAACAGCCCTTACTGTCAGGAAGTTCCTCCTAATGTTGTTGTTGTTATGCTTTATTTATATAGCGCTGTAGAGTAACACAGCGCTGTACATACAAACAATAAAATAGATATTGAGGTGGAATCTCTTTTTCCGTAGCTTGCATCCATTCCTCCGGGTCTTAGTCTCTGAAGCAGCAGAAAACAAGTTAGTTCCCTCCTCAATATGACATCCCTTCAAATATTTAAACTGGGGGGAGGAGAGGAAGCTGAGATTGACGTGGCAAAACCACAAGGCACTCCATTCCAGGATGAGGGATGTTGTGCTACTTGAGAGCCAGTGGTGTGGCAGGCAGGCTAAAACCATGTAAAGAGATTTCTGTGGCTTCATGGAAGTCATTTGTGGGTTGCTTCTCTCAAGCAAGGCATCTCCTGAAGTTTGTGAAGGTCATGACAGTTCAAAAGATATTATGATGGTCCTTGATTAATCTAGATTGAGTCTCCCTTATCCAACATGCTTGGGACCAGAAGTGTTTGGGGTTTTGGAATATTTGCATGGACAGCCATCCCTATCTACAGATTCTTTATTCACAGATTCAACCATCCACAGCTTGGAAATATTCAAAAAGCACATAGATTCCAAAAAGCAAACCTTGATTTTGCCATTTTATGTAAGGGATCCTATTTTACCTCCAATTTGTATTTAATGGGAATTGAACATCCACAGATTCTGTATATCCACAGGGGGCCTGGAACCAAACCTCAGCAGATATCAAGGGCACAGTGTATATCATGAGATATTCTGCTCTGGTTAGGCCTCACCTGGAATATTGTGTCCAGTTCTGGGCACCACAATGCGGCTGCTTAATATTATGCTGGATTTTGGGATGGGCAAGGAGATGTTGTATAAAAATTACACATTTATAACTAAAGAGCCAATGCTGGAAATCAGCAATGATATTTAATCATCTTCTTTTTTTAAAAAAAAAAAAAACTTATAAAATCTTCCGGCATAGCTTACTCATTTGACTTTTTTGGAACACCTGTTCACTCCCATACAGCCTGCTTGCAGAGTTCAGGGAGTTGTAAATGATGAATAGCAACATTGGATACATTTGAGAGCAAAACATGTTGAACCTAAAGATTCATACAAAAAGAAAAAGTGGGCTTTCATAGAAAACATCAGCTGCACCTGAAAATTACTACCCATATAATCTTGGTGTGTGTGTGGAGGGGGGGGGGGCAGTTTCTGAAGTGTGATGTTCCTGAAACAAGAAAGTAAAAGAATACAAGCTGATTTTCAAAACCAGAAGCTTAATTTGCTCACGCTGAGAGGTCCAAATAAAGCTCAGTGGTGCCTGTGAGGATGATAAAAAGGTGGCAAGAATGAGCCAGCAGATGGTGAGTACATGTCCTCAGTTTTTTTACTCCCTTTGACAGACTCTGATTCATTCCCCCACTTATATGTAAATTTTATTTTTACCAAGTGTGCTCTGGAATTTGGGTAACATCATGAAACTGATCTAATAACCAACCAGTGTGGCTCACAGTTTATTTTCTGTAATAATACTGATGGCTTCCTGGACAGAAGCTAAGCATGGAACTGACTGTCTCACATTAGAGCAAGAGTGGTTTTATCTCCTTTGGTCTGGCTATGTGGGGGGAAAAACACAATGACCCAATGAGGAAAAGACCCCTAATTTTTGCAAAAGGCCTGAACTTTTTCCATTGACTTTCATGCCATTGAAATGGCTTCAGTCATGGAAAATTGCTTTAAGTAAACAGTGTGTTTGTTGGTGAGCTCATTCCTTAGTAACCTCAGTTCAATAAAGACCTGCAGGAAATTTCTTGGTTCAGAGCTGGCCAACTGTTGCTCTTCAGAATCTCTTACCATTGGCTTTTCAGGTTAGAGTTGCTGGAAGTTACAGTCCCAAAAATCTTGATGGCCATAGTTTCCTATCCCTGATTTAAACTGAAACAGCTTCTCAGTTTTTAGCTGTTGTTCATTTGACAATCTCCTTCCAGTATGAACAAGAATGTTTGCTAGCAACCATCCTGAAAGCAATGGGGAAAAAAAGGTGCCGGATCAGAATCAGATCAGAATGAGCTCTAAATGCATGGATAATACAACTCATGGACTATGTTCATAGTCTTTTTGGAAATAAACAGAAGAATTAGTTCAGGTAGGAACGCAAGGATAAAAATAATTTCATTATTTCTCCAAATAATCAGGCTTTTAAAAGTTACATTAAAAATGAGGAATTCTCCTGTTTGCAAGAACATTCTGAAGGACATTTTTAATAGCAATTGGCTGTCTGAACATCTCTAGCCATCCCCTGACATCTTAGAATAATTACAGAAGGAAAAAATACAGATGACTACTAGCACAGAGTTTAAAGCATTTTAAAATGCTGAAGAGCAGAATCTTAGATCAAACCTTTTGCTCCAACTCAGCCTTAGCAAAGCCAGTGTGAATTAAGCTTGAATGGTAGTGAATTGCCTTCAGTCATGGGACTTTGCTTTAAGTGAGCTGTGGCTTGAGGTATTTGATAGCTCATTGATTTAAAGTTCCCTCTCTTCCTCCATTTTCTCTTTTGAGATTGATTGTCCATGCATTTTGGGGATATATAACAGATTTCATTTCAGGAGAAATGGGACCTCGTAGCAGTCATTCTGATGCATAACATTGGCTATGATATCATAATGTAGGAATGTTTCAGTAGCCCTTGGCTATTGCTGGCAAGGAGAAGTGCAGTATGCATTGTAGTTACTCCATCAGTGGGGTTGTTGCACACCTCTGTGAGGTTCCAGATTGCAGCCATGTTGTCCTTGACTTTGATACAAACTCTACTAGCTATTTCCAGGGAAGCATTTGGCAAACTGCTAATGTTTTAGACTGATTATATAGTATCTTGGCCACATACCAACATTTTGCAGAGGTCTAAATGGCATAATATATTTCATATTTTCCAGAGCAAAGGGAAAAAAAGCATATACTGCAGCATATGCTTGGTAATTTCACATTTTGACTCCGTATCAGTAGAATGCCATGTATAGTGCACTCTTGTGGCATTGATGTCAAGGTTGAAATGTCAGAGCTTATTTTCTGCAGCTTTCTGCTTCTGCTGATTTGAGTTTTCCTCCCAAATATTTTCTAATTTCATAATGGTAAACCGCAGAAGTTGTATTTCCAGGATTTCCTGCAAGTGATGCACTGAATACTTAATAGCCATTGACTGCTGGAGATGGCTGAGGGTTAGATATTGGATTCTTTCTTTTCTTAAAATGAGCCATTGTCTTCTAGATGAAATGCTGGTTTCCATTCCAGTTGCATCTCCTTTTTGTATCAAGAGAATAATTTGTACTATATGGGAAATAAATAAATAAAATGATTACCAATAAAACAAAAGACTAAACAATCCATGAATGGCTTGTTCATATTTAACTTCCTACCATCTCCTCTTCCTTGTTAGCAAGGATTTATAGTGAGGGTGAGATTTGTTTGGATCTTCAGATATTGTTGGGCTGCAACTCCCAATTGATGTTGACTGAGTTGGCATAGACTAATGGGAGTTACAGTCAAACAACATCAGAAGGATTGCAGATTAGTAAATATTCTACTCTTTCATTCATGCAAATGAGGGGCAAACAGTTTCTGTAGTTTTCTCCCCACTGCAGAGAAAATAAATATTCCTGCTCAGTTCTTTTCCTGTGTTAACCTATCATGGGGTTTTCTTGGCAAAATTTGTTGAGAAGAGCTTTGCCCTTGCCTTCCTCTGAAGCTGAGAGAATGTGACTTGCCCTAGATCACCCACTGGGCTTCCATGGCCAAGAGGGGAGTCAGACTCCAATCTCTTGGAAGTCTAATCTATTACTCAAACTATTATAGCACTCTAGTTCTCAATAGTATTATTTGCATATTCCCATTATCAGTCAAAATAATTTCAAATTGTCAGGTATCAAGAAGCATAATGCTGGACTTTGAAAGGTTGAAACAAATGCTTATAATTTTGCAAGTTGTTCCCTGGGATACAGACTCTAAAACTTCCCTTATCCAGAAGGTATGTTTGAGCTGAAGCCAATTAGGAGCTTCGATAATTGACTGGTCCTACCATGAACATCACCTCCAGCGTTTTATGCTTAAAAATAGGAAACAATTGGCCTATTAAGGATTTTTCTATCCTCTTACAAGTAGCTGTAGTCTGTATACTTTCTGTTGTGCACTATACTCTGCCATATCCTCTCCTGTCTCTTTTTAATTTAAAAAGGCAAGATGTCTGCTTTTGAGGTTAGAGATAAACTAGAAACACAATTTACAGTTTACTAACATCATCATTCAAAATAAGCCTCTCTAATATCAAAAGTGGCAGGAACTTTACAGTATCATAGTACTCATGTATAAGCATTTACATGTGTTCATGCTACAAATGAGGTACATGTACTCCACACACATTCAAAATACAGTCCTAAATGTGGTTATTCATACATTAAATCCCACTGTCCTCTATGGGAATTACTCTCAAAACTTAATAGAACTGAAGTCTTGGGGATTTAAATCAACTTACCTTGTTCATCCATTTTCGGCTGAGTTTAAATGCCCTTTTTTGGTGGATAACTTCCCTAAAGGCAAATTCTATTACTGTATTTGTGCTAATAATTAAACCTACACAATTTGCAAAGGGATCTTGTAGCACCTTCAAGACTATCTGAGAGAAACCAGTTTGTATCATAAGCTTTCGTAAAATGGGTAAACTTCTCTAGAGGCGCAGAGTTTGTTGGTTGCTTTTGTTGCTAAAATGGAGGTGGTTTATCTCATATTATAATCATGGATACCATCAGAGACTGTAACACAGAAGTCATATAATCAATTCTGGTTACTGAGCTCTTGCTCTCTCATTAATTATCTGCTAATGCAGCATGTGATTATATTAGCCACATTTGCTACAGCATCATCCTGGGAATCTGTGTTCAGCATTTGTTCATTAAGAAAATCTAATGTCTCCAAAGAAGAAGAAGAAGAAATCTGCATTTATAAATTTGAAAGCAAGTTAAAACAAAAATAATCAGACTGTTCTTGAAACTATCAACATTCCAGGATGAAAATGTACAAATATATCACCCACAGTTTCAAGGCTCAAGTTCAGATCTTACTTAAATGTTGTGCCTGGATAAGGTGAAGGACAGGAACCTGTGTCCCAAGCATGTGAAGGACAGGGACCTGTGTCCCAAGCATGGGGAACATGGGGATGTTGTTAAGCATCAACTTTCATTAGCTCCGTAGTGAACAGAATCCTACTAAGGGATGATAAGAGATGCAGTCTAACAAGATGCAGTCACACACACCTCATTTCTGCTCTGCATGTTGAAATATGTACATACAAAGTCAAAGGCTTTCATGGCTGGCATCCATAGTTTTTTGTGGGTTTTTTAGGCTACGTGGCCCTGTTCTAGAAAAGTTTATTCCTGATGTTTCACCAGCATCTGTGGCTGGCATCTTCAGAGAATGCTGACCTAGAAAAGAAAAACACACAAAAAACCTATGTACATACTGTATAGCGTGAACCCTTGTTATACACTGGGGCTTGGTTCCAAGATCCCCCGTGTATAATAAAATCCATGTATGCTCAAGTCCCATTGAATATAATGACATAGAAAAATGGTGTCACTTATTAAAAATGGAAAATCAAGGTTTGATATTTGAAATTTACATTTTTTTAACATTTTCAAACTGTGGATGCTTGAACCCGTGTTTTAAAAATCCGTGTATAAGAAGGGCCAACTGTACATTCTTCAATGTACAGACCAACTTCCATGGCACCAGGTGTAATATACAAATACTGAGTTCTTCTTCTGATAAAAGACAATTCTAACTACAACTTTAACAAATCTTGAAAATTACGTTTATTTTAATAAGACATTTAAAAATATTTACTTAGCAACTACATCCCTAAAAATCTACCTTTACCCCTTTAACAGTGCTCTGTTTGTTTTTTTGCCTGTTCTTACAGAATGCTGCCCCTATATACCCTTTCCAAGGAAGTACCAGTAGAAAATTAAAGCTGATCTTTTAAAAAGAGAAAGACATCAATATGGACTTTTTCCAAGAAATATGAGCAGTATCTGGCATAAATGTAATAGCCTGCTTTCAGTTTTTTCCTCAGAAATTTGAGTTGATGTTCCATTTCCATCAGTAGTTTAACAAGAAAGGTGTCATTCAATCCATACACTGGAAGTGTGAAATTCAGTAGGATTCACAAATCAAGCAACCTTTTGCTAACAAACTCCTGCATATGGATCCAGACATTTTGCCTAAATTGCTAGGATTCATATTTGGGTGATCATAGGCAAGCCATATCTATCCTAGCTGTAACAGTGTGGTATACGTAATATTTTGGATAATAGTCATAACAATGTCTATCATGTTACCAATAGCGTAAACATCCTTGGAGAATTCCAGCATATGAATAGCTGCACTATTACGCCCAAAGCATATTGTATAAAAACTATGTAACCTACATGAGTCATTCCTTTAGCAGTGGGTTTCAAGAATGAGGAAAAGATGTTTGCAAGGATCCTGTTGTCTTTTTGAATTATTGTGAGAGAAATAACCCTGAAAAGAAATTCTAAAAGAGAAACCAAATGACATGGAAAACAGTTCAACAATTTTATCCCATTTTCTGAATAAGTTGTACCTAATACACTTTAGATGTACCCTCATTGCTGACTGAGATGAATGTTATTATTATTATTATGGCTTATGCACATTTTAATAATCTAGTATCAGTCAACTAAACTGGAAATGATAACCTAGGATAGCTTTTTGCTAGAGTTTGTTTTACTGTTGTCCATGGTACTCCCCACTCTTAAAGACAGAGTCCTTCAAAGTCTTGAATTGCACTATCAGATTCATATATACTGTCTGTTGTGATATAAAAGGGATAAATACAACAAGGAGACCTTGGCTGAATGCCTGGAAGATGTAAAGCCCTTAAAAAGGGAAATCTTGATGTGTTAGCTAGAATTCTAGGGTTTCATTGACAGGTCACTTTTTTTATGCTCTTCTGCTATGCGCCTCCTTTGGTTCATGTTTTGTTACTAGCAATACTCTCATTTTCTGGGCCAGGTATTTAAAGATGTGCTGTAGGGAGATGTGTGTAGTGAACAAGTAAAATTTAAAACACTTTTGAATTGATGTATTCACCGAGACTAAGAACTGAGCATGGCAGCATCTCGTGAATTGGCTGAAAGCCCACAATGCAACCAACAAAATGCACTGACAAATGTGCAATACCTGAGGGATAATAGTGAAGGGTGAAATAAAAATATTTCATGCAGTGTTCCAGTGCCACAAGACAATGAACAGAGTTTTAAAAAGCATTATTTAAAACAAAATACCATATTTTCCCATAAAATAGTGAATTTTTTTGCTGCTAAATTTCTCCTCCACTTTTCCTTTCCTTTTTAATTTTTTTCAAGAATTTATATAGCAATGGACAATATACACCAGTACAGACCATTGGTTTGCAGCAGCATGGGGCCAATTCTAGGGTTCCGGAGCGCATGGCATCCGCATGCTCCGGAACCCTAGAATGTATGGATGGTGCCATCCTTACACGGTGCCGTACATACAGCATGCATGCATAATTCAAGCGCGGCACAGCATCCGGACTTCTGGGCGCTGCACTTCCATCATGGACACATCACAGTGCACTAATGGTGCACTGATGAAGCAGTCCGTGCACACCAAAAAGAACTCCTTTTTTCCGGGTTCTTTTTGGTCCAGAGGGATGCAATGTGAAGTCGAAGGCCGGCATCCATAGTTTTTTTGTGGGTTTTTCAGGCTATGTGGCCATGTTCTAGAAGAGTTTCTTCCTGACGTTTCACCAGCACAAAAAACTATGGATGCTATGCATTTTGGCTGCTGCGATGTCCCTCCAGAGCGAAACCGGACGCCTCCATCCTGCCCCTTTGGGATTTGGCTGACATTTTAATGAGAACCAGCAATCACCAACAGTAAGTCAGCTGGCACTTCAAAAAGAGTGGACTCCAACTCCGGACGTGGAGTCCACTGGGTGACCTCAGGCAAGTCACATGCCCTGAGCCTCAGGGGAAGGCAATGGCAAATCTCCTCTGAACAAATCTTGCCAAGAAAACCCCATGGCCTTAGGGTCGCCATAAGTTAGAAACAAATTGAAAGCACACATCATCAACAACAGACATTTATGCTAACATTGCTCTCTATAGGCATTCATCTGCAACCTATGAAAATACACTAGAAAAAGTTTGTGGGTACATACATATGGCCAACTACAAAGTTCCCTTGCGCCTGGCTACAGTAGAGAACTTCACTTGAAAAAAGGGTTTGTAAGTGCATTTGGCTGAAGACAGTTACACAGTTTCCCAGGATTAGGAACCATGCCTTATGAGAGTTCCCAGTAAAGAGAAGAGTTCTGAAGAGTTTCAGGTGAATGCACTTGCCGACTGCTTTCATGTCATATCACTGAAAGAGCAGAGGTCTCTAACAGCAGCCAAGCACTCAAGGGCATTGTAGCTGATGTTTGTGGGCATGTTCACCTGCACCAACTGAGTCCACAAGTCCTGTAGGCAAGTGCCCTGTATACGTCTAAGTTGAATGTTTAACTGTATGTTTTAAATTGTTTCGAATGCTGGCATGTTATTTTCATTTTAATCTTGGTGTTTTAAATATGTTTTAACTGTTTTGTGTTTTAATTTGTAAACCATTTTGAGTTCCTGCTTGGGGGAAAAGATGGGCTATAAATAAAATTAACCACAACAACACATCTTGTTGAGAATAAGACCTGGTTTCTACATATTTACTTGGGAGTCAGTCTCCTTGTATAGGATTACACAACAAAATACTGCAAACATGTCTTGCAATTTTTCAGTCAATGTATTTGCCAGCATGTTGTAATGGTTTAATCTTTGGAATATGACTCTGGAGACCAGGTTCAAATCCCAGCTTAGTCATGGAAACCTACTGGGCAAATCACACTCTCTCACCCTCAGAGGAAAGTATGGATAAGCTTCCTCTGAACATAACTTGCCAAGAAAACCCCATAATAGCTTTCCTTTATAGCCACTATAAGTCAGAAATTACTTGAATACACCCAACAACAATGTGTCTTCCAAATTTAATGAGGCAGTTTTACTTAGATCAGATACAGCTCAGTCAGCTGTAAATGTGTCCATTCATTTTTGTTTACAATATTAGACGATAAAGTTTCATTTGGTGTACCAGAGAAAAGTATTTATAGAGTTAAAGAAGCTCTTCAGAGATCCTCAAAGAAATAGAGCAATTATTATCAGCTATAATTATACTTAACCACTGATTAAAGTGACTGTTACAGACATGCTGTAGTGTGTTTCAGTTTGAAATGTATTATTCTACCAGCAACTGGATTTATGAGAAGTATTTTTATGAAACATTAATGTAAAACAAATTGATGTAATTATGACATTAACAATATACAAGTAAGGAAAATCATTTAATGAAAGCTCCTTTTTTTCAAATGTTACTTTTATAGATTGAACAACATTTCCTGGACTAAAATCACTATTCATTTAACACATTTATTCATCAGTTCAAAGTGTTAAAAGATGTATTCTGTCTTGGCAGTGACAATGATTGTTATATGATTTGTTACAATTTTGCATTACAATATTAATGTTAGAATTTGCCCTGTGTCTGAAAAAAAATCAGATCTCCAGGATAAAGATTAAAACATGCAAAAGGAGAAACTTTATTTTTCTGTACACATCTCACTATCATTAGAATACCAGAATAGTTACAAAGGCTCAAACATCATACAGCTTCTAGAAAGCTAAAATGTCAAAATCAAGACACAGGTGCTTCACATTGTACCATTTTGTGTGACAACATAAAATCCTCACTTTAATTTACAATAATGGAAAGATACTTTGCTTGCATCAACTCTGCACAGTTGGCAGCTCTTTCATTATCTTATGTGTGTTGCCAACTCCTTTCGTTAATACCAGACTCAAAAGCTTGATTTCCATCCAGATACAAATTGATCATTCCTCCTCATTCTGGAGAGGCCGTCGTTCCGAAGGAAGCTTGGGGTGTAACTTCTGCCAGCGCTCTGGAGGCCAGAGTATATGCGTAGCCCGGGCATGTAAGAGTCCAAGAGAGACCTGAAAAGATAATCAAGATACAGCCATAATAAAAATGTGATGAGAAATAGCTTAGGGAGATGATAGCATATGGCATTTTATAAATGTATGGACTAATGATACCCATGGAGAAAGAGCACTGTATTTGCAGCTGGGATGAAATCCCTCTTTAGTGGCAAATTCATTTCTAGCAGCCTCTCCTGTTCCAGCCCCCACTGAAAAAGAAGATGATTCTAAAAGAGAAGTGATGCTGGAGAATTGTGATGATGATAAAGAATGTGAAATAGAAATAAAACCCAAACCAAATAAAAATTTAACAGTTTGTCCCATATAAAAATTGACTACTTAAATAAAGAACCATAAAGGAATATGATCTGTGACAATTCCTTCAAAGATTTGTTGCAAGACGGAGCCTGGGTGCACGACTGTTTGCATGTAGATCAGTTGTGCAAGGCTGTCTCATTTCTTTCAGCCGAGGAAAGTTCAACAATAGAAGCACAGAATTGGCTCTCTCTGTATCAGGATTAGGCAAAGAAGGCCCCTCTAGATGTTGAGTGCAACTCCAATCAGCATACTGTATTGGTATGAAATACCAGGAGTAGCCTTTCAAAGTATACAGCGGTCAAATCTGCCCATTTCTGATCTGAATGATCTTGTTGGTGGGCATGCTGTGCACACATCTCAGATATTCTGTGCCTGAATAAACCTATACAGTTGGCTTTCCATATCCAGGGGATTTTTATCCATGGATTAAAGCAGCCACTGTTTCAATTTTTTTTAAATATATACAGTAAATTCTCAAAAGCAAACCTTGATTTTGCCATTTGATATAAGGACCACCATTTTACTAGGCTATTGTATTTAATGGGACTTGAGCTTCCACAGATTTTGTTATCCACAGGGGATCCTGGAACCAAACCCCAGCAGATAGCAAAGACTCACTGTACTCTTAATTGTAGATAAATTAAATGTTAGCCAGCCTGAAACTCCTGAATAAAACACTATTCAGCAAGACAGATAGTGATTGATTGACAGGATTTGTATCCCAGGGTGCTTCACAGTAAATGTTCAAAAAAGCAAAATATAAGAAACAAAAACAAAGCCTGAAGTCTGACATCGCAGTCTACATTTTGTAGGAATCTATAACTAAATTACAGAAAAGCAATGAATCACAATTTGCAAATTTTGAAGGTGTGCGTTGGGCACCTCTGATGCACACTGGACACTTCTCATGTTGGTTGGATGCTCCTCTTGGGCTCTGATACTTCCTAGCCAGTCGCTGGATGCAAACCAAAAAACACCCTGACACACATCAGTGCCCACTGAACATTGACACCATGGCACATCAGTCACTCCACCAATGCACAATAGGTGTTGTATGAAGTTGTATGTTAACATCACGGTAGTCCCAATTCTCACAGTGAGACAACATTTCACACAAAGGGTCTTGAACTTACTGTTAGGCCTATCTTTCAGTCACTTCTCTCTCTCAATATATGTGTGGGCGCTAACTAAAGGGAGCCTGATCTCTGAGATAACGGGGTGCAAATTACAGGGGTAGCAACTGAGTTGTAGAAAAACCTCATTACAAAAAGCGCAATACTAACTTTGTGAATGTAAGCAAACAAAATATGAGCAATGTCTCCTTGTTCATCACCTTTGCTTTTATCACATACAAAACTTTAAAAGTTAATTCCACATCATTTTCTTGTGAAAGAACTATTACTGCCAAATCTTTCCTTCATTTTCCAGAGGGGATGCATGTGTTACATTGCCTATTATGCCATAGTCAGAACTCATTTCAGTCAAATTAGGCTGGAGATGAAAGTATTTTATTCTTGTGAGCCCATCCTTTTTTCTTTCTTCTTTCTTTTTCTTTTGCGTGTGCTTGTTAGATTATATTTATTCTCTGGGCAAATTTGCCTTGGATATTGTAGCTGGCTCCCTATGCATTTGCTAAGAAACTTCCAAATTTAAGAGAACCTATATTTAGCTGCTAAATGACAGTATAAATATTGGCTCTAGCAATACTTATCTAACTACCTGAGATGTGACACTTCACAAATTGCTTTTATTTTTATAAATTCGAAGAATTCATAGTGTACTGTGGCATCTCCTGCTTCTACAGAGACCCAAACTGCATGAATTAAGGGACATGAAGTAGAACTGCTTCTCATGCATAACTACAGGAGGAAAATCAAGCTGAAAGCCTGTCACCTATCCTAATCACTGGCATAGGTTACATAAGAAATTGTACACTTCACTTGTGCAAAGATTGTACACCCATTCCTAGACTTTTGGGATCAACACTCACAGTTCTTTGGATCATGAACCATATACTTTTGCTGTTACTAGAGATCCAGATTTACTTCATATTGGAAGAAAATCCAATGAAATTCATGGGTTTGCCATAAATCAGCAGGTGATTTGAAGGCATGGATACACAGCACACACACACAGTTCCGACTAGATCTATGGAATCAGTTCTTGGATGATGAGCGAATATATAAATTACATTGATTCAGAGTGTCTACTGTAGCTGGGATCAGCAATACAATTCAGCTTTTAATAATACCTGTAATGTGACTGCCAAGTCTATTTTTGCAGCCACTACACTCTTTCAAACTTCCCAGGCTGCCCATTTCCTGGCCAAAGAAAATAATATGGACTACCTCTTCATAAGGACTCCAGGAGTGGCAATTCACTTTTTAAATAGGGTGTAAGGGCTGGCACAGTATATCAAAAATTACAATTATTTTCAAAACTATAACTTGACCTTTGTTCTCTCTCTCTCTCTGTGTGTGTGTGTGTGTGTTTGGCACGTTCTGTCACTCTGTGTGACAGGTCCCAAGGACAGAAATGTATCTTCTAAATCCCCCACATTTGGCTATCTCCATCCAAGAGGATATTTGGCCCCTACCAGTTTACCACACCACATCTGAAGCTGTTTGTATCATGTTTTACATCTGAAAAGTGAGGGGGGAAAGTTGATAAAAACCTTCTGACCCCAAAAGGCAAAACCTTTTCATTTGGAATGTTAAATGCCTTGTTTTAAAAGGTCTTAATTAACATTAGGTTCCTAGTATTTATATATCTGAAAATGTCTTCTGGTCCTTGATGCGTCTGAACTAATCTGAGGGCCAGAGTTCAGACACTGCTCCTCAATTAAGAGGTTGTTTTTAAAGCTGAACCTTCTGTTCTTAGATCAGAGATGCCTTGAAGCATCTCTTATCTAAGTTTTGTGTAATTCTGGAAGCTTTGTGTAATTCTGATAAACTGTTCAGACATCTGAAGATGATTTTCATATACAAAGCTTATGAATAACTGGTATTTTTATTTTTTTAATTTATTTTAGTTCCCTCCAATGATCTTCATGGTTAATATTAGGGATTATACAAGCTTGGATCTCTTCAGCCATTTCGCATTCTTCAGGATTAAAGGAGAATAAAAGCAGGCTGCTCAGACTTTTATGCAAATAGACACCAACCACCCCCTTAGGAATATCTCTAGCTAATTCATATGATTTAATTTCCCAGGAATCATGTGTATGCACCAATCTCTTTCTCCTCTATATAATCAAATCACTGAAGTTGAAGTGGCCTGTATCTAATTCAATATTTTGTAGCTTGATTAAACAGGTGCTGAATTACTTGAATATAATTTGGTTAGTTAACAATGCACACTATTGATAGTAGATCATTTATGTTGCTGAAATTATACACTGTTTTCCATGAAAAGCTACCATCTAATTGACATGGCTGATTTAGAAATGACTCTACCCCTATTTCATATTGCTTACACTCCAAACCTGAACATTTTTGTTCCTTAGAACAACAGATGATCCATGTTTCGTACTTTTTTATCACTGTGATGATCTGTATGCTCTCTGCCGGATAAGAGTCATATTTATATGTGTATAATAGAGAAAAGGTGGCCCATTCTAAAATATTTATCAGTTTAAGAGGAAAATGACATATTATTAAATCCAAATCTAATGTTAGTTCTTCTTAGACTACATCTGTTGAAATAAACTGGCCTTAAGTTAGTTGTATTTATGTTAAGTAGGGCCAGCATTGAATGAAGCCGTGAGATAAGAGATATTTCTACTGCATATAGGAAATGTCTTACTTTACAGAGAAGACTTCTTTGTTTGAAGGATCACTGAAGCAAAATTCTATCTCAAATCCAGTTTTAAGATTAAGAACGATAAGAAGAACTTTGAAGCTGATCATTAACAAAAGTTAGCACCATGACAGTACCATAAATAGTCACAGTCTTCCTCACTATAATGTACACTGTATTTCTATTTAAATTATAGCAATTATTTCTTAAATTTAGAGATTGATATGTATATGTGCAGGCAGAATTTTAATGAAAATCGATATCTTTTTTTGGTGATGCATTTCTTCTTGGAGAGAGCTACTGTGGTGTAGTGGTTTGAGTATTGGACTATGACTCTGGAGTCCATGGCAGGTTACAGACCGCCGAAAAGTGGCGGCCTGCACCCGCGCCTTTCCCCGCCGGATCTGGGCCTCAGCAGTCAGAGCGGCAGCCGCTGAGGCCCCGATCCGCCGCTTTCCAGTCCGCGGGGAAGTGGCAAAAGGCTTCGAGCCCCAAGGACACCCCGCGGCGGGGGGGAGGAGGAGAAAAGGGCCGTTTGGCCCCTTTCTCCCTTGCATCGCTGGACGCAGCCATCTAAAGGCTGCGCCCAGCGATGCAAGACCAGGAAGGAGCTCCTTCCTGCTCCGACGAAAGGGCGCATTAAGCGCCCTCGTGCAGAGAAATGGCATCATGTCTGCGCCGCCTCGTTTGGAAGTGGCGCGTTCGTGACGCCATCATGGTGGCCCCCATGTAGATGTAGCACCTCCATCTTGTACGTCCTCCGGACGTATTAGCCTTGGGGGCGTCAAGAAGTGATGCCCCTTTTTAAATTTAGGATGTCCTGAGGACGTCCCTTATGGTGGTGTGTAACCCACCCATGAGTCTTTTCCTAGCTCAGCCATGAAACCCACTTGGTGACCTTGGGCAAGTCACTCTCTGAACAAATCTTGCCAAGAACCCCATGATAGGTTCAACTTAGGGTCGCCATAAGTCAGAAATGACTTGGGAGCACACAACATTACATGCACATTTCTTCTTGGGGGCTGATGCATGTATGACAATCCTACTTTCACTGCCTGCCTGTTGCACTATTGTGATATACTGTATGTGAACATAAGAAGCCCGCTTCCTGTCTTCTGAATGTCTCTGAGCATTTCTCTTTCACCGTTTAGTACTTTTCTTCAGCTTTCTTTTTCATCAATTTTTTTTTCACCAAAGCTCTAAAAAATATTGGCCAGAATCCTCTATGACAGTTACATATTCATGGTTCTTACATAGCCCCTAATTTATAGGCTGTATAGCGAAACAGCCCCTAGTTTAGGGGTTATGTATGGATCATGTAATTTCCTCTATTCCCATGTACTGGGAAGCCACCATTATGATTGGTGGGGTCTGTTCCCCTGTTGACAGAGAAGCTGTTCCCATCCACCTTTCCTATGTGCAATATCTGGCATGCAGGGATATTTCAAGAGATTCTGCCTTTTTCACTCATGGCAAGAAGTAGAAATGGCAGCCAGCAGCTTCTTGAACAAAAAGAGAACAGACCTCCATCAGTCACAGTGGCTGCTGTCTGTAAGTGGGGACTGGGGAGGGGGGCTGAGCCGGAAATGACTGCGTAGCATTGGAACTACAGTGTTTATGCATCTATAAATTCCATACAAGATTCTGGCCCCCATTTTTTTAAAAATGGATTCAGGAGAAGGGGGAGGAGTTAGGGTGGCAAAGTGTGCATGTGCCTCTCCTGACTCAGATATAAATAATATATTTTGCAATTATTGCAATGGCTGGAACCCTTAGACACCATTCTTCTATGTATCTTGCTAATGTACAAGTTTGCATGCCTGCATAAGCCACATGAGACAAGAAGGCAAGAACCGAGGACCATCCGCCAATAAACAACTATCTTTTGAGCACCTTGGAATGTTTCACTTTGTTTTTTTCTGTGGATTACAGAAACTACATATATACAAAAGTCAGAAACGTGTAAGAGAAGGTGAACAGAACCATAAAACTAGAGGGTTTGGTTTTGCTTCCTTTTAAAAAAAAAAGCCAGCAAAGCACTGGAAATTCAACCCAAAGATAAGGATACATTAGTGCAAAATTAAGAGCAATGGAAAACATAGTCATAAAATGGAAACACTTAGCTAGTACTCTCCCATAGCAACATCAAAATGGATTGCAGATGAAAACCTGCTAGGTCAAATTAGATCATTTGTCTTTTTTTTTTAAGCTATTAAAACAGATTGTAATGTTCGACTGCAGGTACAAAGCAATTTCATACAGAATTATCTGTCCATAGGTTTCCCTTTTGAAAAGAATCTATACTTTAAGTGATGATAAACATGTTTGCATTTGCGCTTTATGTGCTGAATGTTAAAGCTAAAAATCAAGTATCCAGAGAGGGTATAAAGTGATATTTCCTCATGAAGGCTGGACCAAATTATTAGCAGAGACACAAAAATGTGTCCTTCAGTGTTGTTAAGAACATTTGTGTCATGGAAATCTCTAATTTCTCAATACTGGAATTTAGGAAAATCTTTCCGTACGGAATCCCCTCAAGTCATTCCATTCCTAGCAGTCAGAACCACTCTTCTAACTGGGGACCAGATACATGCCAATAATTATTACAACTGAATAAAAAGAGTGACAAGTGAGTGTGGATGCAACCTGGTATCCTATAGATCTTGGAGATTTAGTCTGATTTCTAAGTTATAGCACGGTCAAATCCTATAAAACACTGGTGTATTGTGTGGCTTAAACAGGATTCAAGAAATACTGGACCACATAAGCTGCAGTATGGGATGGACTTCCTTTCATGGATGATAGTAACTATTGTCATCTAGAAGGCACCAGTCTCCCTACCCCTCCAGCTTCCTTCCATGCATACCAGTCTGGCTCTCACAGCCACATCTTTTATTCTAGAAGAAGGAAATACAATCAGTCCTCCATATCCATGGATTCTTTATCCACAGATTCAACCATCCATGGCTTGAAAATATTTTAAAATATATATAAATTCACAAAAGCAAGCCTTGATTTTGCTATTTTATATAAGAAACACCATTTTACTATGCCATTATATTTAATGGGACTAGAACATCCATAGATTTTGGTATACACAGAAGTTCCTGGAACCAAACCCAGCAGATACCAAGGGCCACTGTATCTTCATCTGGTTTAAGGATGTATAACATACCCCACCCTTCTACCATCACATCTGGTTCATATTTAATCAAGAGTAAATGGAACACCTTTATTTATATAAATAAAGAAGTAAATGTAAATATATAATGCATACATATTAGATTAGATTCAGGCTCATAGGTGCTGGATAAAAGCATCATGCCAGCCTCTGGGAGACATGACAATGACTGCAAATTAACAATTTCCTCCCTTTGAGACCACACATAGATAAGCCAAGATGTCCTGAGGCTCAGGCCATGTTAGCACAAATCAAAACTGCATAAGGAAGCTCTTTAAGATTATATATAACACACAGGTTACAGTATACAAACCTGTATAGTGTTACATTTCATTCCAAAAAAATGTTCCAGAGGGAACATTTAGACAGGGATCAAATTAAAGAAACTGATCCCGTTAAAAGTCTTAACATGATAAAATCTTCCTTCAATCCCCAATTTTCTAGCATTTTCTAAGAAATAAAAACTTCAATTGAACATAACAGCAATAATAATAGCAAATATTAGAAATTTAGAGTCCTCTCCACCCAACATATATTGCCGATCTCCACATGAGCGAGCAAACAAATGATTGTGGGAATTGTGAGAAGGGAGTGCATGAGATCTCCACATGAGCAAATGGGTTAATAACCAATGATGAGAAGGGAGGAAGAAGGAATCTGTGCACCCCATTCACTAAAGTGAAAATAAAGACAATGCAGCACTGCAGGATGGGGAGGATCTAAGGGGGGAGGGAGAGAAAAACAAATGTAACATTCAGGGGGAGAGGAAGAAGAGGGAGAATAGCCCAATTTAACCCTTCACCACTGATCTTGCTTTGGTAACCTCAGTCCTTGACTTCTGTAACACACTTTACTTGGGGCTACCCTTGTGCCATTTCCGAAAACTCCAACTAATTCAAAATATGGTAGCCAAGTTGGTCACTGGCTGATCAAGAAGTGACCATATAACTCCCATTCTAAAATCTCTCCACTGGCTGCCTATTAGTTTCTGGGATCAGTACAAGGTGTTGGTAATTACATTTAAAGCCCCATATGGCTTGGGTCCAGGCTACTTAAGGGAACGCCTTCTTCCCTATAATCCACCCCGCACGCTTAGTTCCTCTGGGAAGAACTTATTATAGCCTACTAAAACAAGATTGGCTACAGTCACCCAGAGGATCTTCTCATCTGCCGCTCCTAACTTATGGAATGGCCTGTTAAGAATCTTGAAAGCTTCAAAAGGGCTGTCAAGACGGATCTCTTCTGACTGTCCCACACTTATGTTTTAAAATTAATGTTGTGGATTGCCCTTGTTATGCCCCATGAAGCCCTGTCATGAATTGTTTAAATGGTTTTATAGATTTTATAGATTTTAAAGATTTTAATCTTATTATTACAGCGCACCCGCTCCATATGCGGGCACGCCATATGCAGCTTCCTGTTTATGCGGAAGCTGCGCTACAATCAACTGAATGGCGTGCGCACCCATGGCGCACATCTGCCACTGCAAGCACAAGCCCCATTCTATTGAATGGGTCTCGAGCTTACGTGGTATTTGCCTTATGCGGGGGGGGGGGGTCTCCACATAAGGCAAGGCTTTACTGTATGCTAAATTGTATATTTAGTTTTTGGATTGGTTGGGATAAGGGGAAAGAGGGTTTTAATAGTATGTTATTTGTTATTTTATGAATATCAAGTTATTTATCTCATGTATGTAAGCCACCTCAATCCACTGGGAGAGGCAGGGTACACATAAAC
>NC_056526.1:66004054-66036132 GCF_019175285.1 Sceloporus undulatus
TCATCATCATCATCATCATCATCATCATCATCATCATCATCATCATCATCTTATAGCTGAACAGTTTCATAAACAAATGATGAAAAATGCAATTTTTCTTTCTCTCTGGTGTGTGGGGGGCAGTGGGAAGGGGGGGTGAAAGGATGGGGAAGGATCTAATCAGTGTGGATCAAATAGACTATTGGCTGATAGGCTGATGCACACTGGAAATGGAGGGAGCAATTTCACCAGGGGGCAATGTGTGAGTAGCTATGTCAAAACCACCTCCCTGTTTCTGTGAGTGTGTGGTTTTAACGGGGTGGCTGCAGGATCACTGCAGACCAAAAAATTGCAAGATGATGGTGATTTTCCCCCCATCAGTGTAGACGCACCCACTTACTGAGTTTAAAAAGTATAATATTTCATTAGTATTAGAGCAGCATCTCCAATTACCGAACAAGCCTAAGGTTCATTCTACCAATTACAGAGTGTTGGTTTTGTGAGTAGATCCTTAATTTTGTGCTTGAAAGCTTACTTGCATCACCGTTAGGAGAACGCAGATTATAGGCCAGAAAAAGTGTTACATAATGTACTTTTGCAGAGATTGCCAATTAGACACAATCACTGAATCAGTCTCCAGTTTCTGATTACATTGGAAATCATGCATTAAGTATACTGCTGATAAGTTACAATTTTAGCCTTCTCCCTAGGAGTCCAATTCCTTCATGGTTTTATGGAGGAATTAACAAGTGTCCTAGGTTTCAATTTATTATATTTAAACTAACTTTCTTTTGATGATGGCACCAAGACATGGAACAGAGAACAGACATCAGAATGTCTCCTAGTTCAGTAAGTTACAACCGTGAGCCTTCCCATCAGCATTCCAGATATATTGTTGCGGTTACCTCTTTCCATTATCATCTAAACTTTTTTTTGGCAGCGAGAACATCTGCAGTGGGGTTTCAATTAGGCCTTAAACACAATTTGACTTCTAGACCAGGAACACCAGGAATCATGGAAACTATATTTGATACAGTTCCTGGATAGGATTCCTAGGTCTCAGGTCCTGACTCTGACACTCCGGGCATCAAGCTGAGGGAAAGAATCTATGAAGATACCGTGAAAAGTTTTCTTTAAAAGGATGTATTGCTGGCTTCTGATGCTATGAGCAGCTTTAGAGAAGCTGCTCCAGACTCTCCAATTGATCTGCCTGACCTCCTCCTCCTCTATCCCTTTTCTGTTTCAGAATTTTACAAGCTGTGCCTGGCACAAGGGCTCAAGGAGCCGGAGAAGTCAGCATGGGAGGAAACTAAGCTGCCCCAGGAGCCTATGAAATGGCATGACAGGTCTACTGCTGCTTTGTGGCTTTTTGGTATATTTTAAGTCTTCCCAATTCTGTTCCCACATCTTTCATCCAAACCTAAATGATTGAGCCTACAGTACTGTCTCTCTAGGTCTCAGGTACACATGTGTGCATCATTGTTAGCAATAAGAATGCCTTATTTCTTCAGCTCTGGTTAGACACTTAATTATGTTCACTTTTAATTTGTAATTTCACTTCCGTCTCTCTCTTGTCTTCTTTCTCCTTCTTCTCCACCCCACTTCTAATGACTAAATGTCTATCCTTCCCTTCCCTCCCATCGTTTTTCCTTTTTCCCTTCTTCACATGTCCTAATCACTCTTCTCTCTCCTTTCTTAGTTCATATGCCTCAGTTTAATCCATTTAGTCATTTCCCACCAAATTCCAGTTCTCCTAGTTATATCTGTCTTCTCCCTATTTCCGCTTTGTTTGTCTCTTCTAGCAAAAACCTTAAACCTTGACTGGGACATGTCAGATTCTAATCATTTTAAATTGGTAATATTATTAGCAACTACATCTCTTTCCCTCAAAAATCTGTTGATTGTTATTAGTAATAGTATTGTGGGATTGAGTAAAAATTCCACTGACTGTCAATAAAATTTCTTTTCTTGGACTACCACTCTAAATTAGTAAGAAAATTAGTACTCACAAAAGTGCTGAAAATAGATCTGGGAAACGTTTGCTCTTTTTTGGTTCTCTGTCACCCACACATCTACCCGCACACAGCAGAATTAGGGGTCTTCCTATGACTAATGGTAGACTGGAGATAGTGAAAATGAATAGAATGAATAGAGTTTGGGCTCTCCCCCCCCCCATAAAACTCACAGAATTCCCCCCTTCTACATAGCCTTATCACTTTTCCAAGGTCTGAAAAAGAAATATTAAAGATTTCTCTCCATGAAGTTGTCTAATCACCTTACAAAGCATTTAAGTGCATTTTTATATTTATTATAAGAAAGTTCACATTTATTATAAGAAAGAATGTGTATAGACACATTCCTTATTATCATAAGTACAGTGAGAACTCAGTATCTGCAGACTTGCCATCCACTGATTTGAGCATCTGCAGATGGCAAACCTGTGCTGTCCCCAATGGTGGCACGTGCATGCAGCCGCACCGCAATTGGGGACAATGGGACTGAAGCCCTCCTGCCCACGGCCTGTCTTTGGCTGGAGCCCATTGGCCGAAGGAAGCAGAAGCCAGGGCTGAGGATTGGGTCTCCAAGCGTCCTGCCCTCAGGGTCAACACCCTAAGCCTCCATGCCAGCTCTGGATCCCTCTGGCCAATGGGGCTCCAGTCTCTGCCCCTGAAGCCAAGCCCAGGGCAGAAGCCTCAGAAGGGGAAGCAGAGGGAGGGAAGGAAGGAAGGAAGGAAGGAAGGAAGGAAGGAAGGAAGGAAGGAAGGAAGTCTTCAGTCTCACTGTCCTCAATGGCAGCATGGCTGTGTGACTATCCTCCCATAAGAATCAATGGGACTTGTGCATCTGAGGATTTTGTTATTTGCAGGGAGGTCTGGAACAGATCCTCAAGCATACTAAGGACCAACTGTATTCACTTTACTATGATAAATATAGACATAGGCTTAGATATTTGGAAGGGGATTACACAGCTTCTTGAGAGATAAGCATGGTGCCTCCAGATGTTTGCTGCACAGCATAGCCAATGGTCAAGAATGTCCAGAATTGCAGTCCAGCAACATCTGGAGGATTACTTTGTCTTGTATCTTAAAAATCTAACCACCAATGCACAGTCCATAATTCATACTGGGAGAGTTGGCGTGGTGTAGTGGTCTGATGACTCTGGAGACCAGGTTTTGAATCCCTGCTTGGCCATGAAAACCCACTGGGTGACCATGGGAAAGTGACATTCCTTCAGCCTAAGAGGGAGGCATTGGCAAAGCCCATCTAAACAAATCATACCAAGAAAACCAGGTGATATGGTTGCCATAAGTTGGAAACTACTTGAAGGCACACAACAATAAACTTCGTATTGGATGGTATCTGGCTGGCTACTGACAGACTCGATATAGTAGTCTGACTCTAGGTCTGATTCTCCCCATGCTTCTCCCCATGCTTTGTTACTATGGAGAATAATTATGGAAGAACATTTCATTTCTGATAATGAACAAAAGGATATTAAAGTTTAAATTCCTTTTGCATGGAAATTAAAGACTGCATTCATTAAGGCCTATGATTAGCGTATATATTCATGTATAAGTCTAGAATTTTTTTTCAAAAATTGATATTTACAAACTGGGTTGACAATTCATGGATCAATTTAAGTATTGTACTTTAGCTCGCTCTTTTGGCAGCTCTTTGGCATTTTCCTCAAAGGAGTGCTGAGAGAAATTGGTCTTTGAAGGATTTGAATAAGACATTTATTTATGTTTGTCAGCTTTTCTGAGTTAAAATAAGGCAAAATTATCACATTAAAGTTAAATTCCATCATTACTGCTAACATAGGGCCAGAACAGACTGGCCAAAAAGCTGGCTTTCGGGCAGCTTGGGGGGTGCAGCATTTTGATGACTCACGCCCCCAAGATGCCCAGAAGCCATTCAACCAACCAGATGTGGGTGGCTTCAAGATGCTCTGGGGGCATGGCATTTTGATGCTGCATGCTGCCAGAGCACCCAGAAGGTGGCCCAAACCCGGCCCAAATATTTGGGCTGATAACAGAGGGTGCTTTCAGGACCACAGCATGTGTTTGCTGCAGTTCCCTGTCTTTGGCAGGGCAGCTTCAAGCCACCCCTTACTGCTGGTCTATTCCAGCCCATAGTCACTATTTTCCCTGCTTTGCCTTTTCATTCCTTTTAACATATGTGCATTTCCACCTGTGCATGGTCGCCTTTCCCAAACATCACAGAGCTACAATTTACAATAGTTCCTTCCTCATCCATCCAGCCTTTATGGTGAGCACAAACAGTTATGCCTGATGGAATTTTGTAAATTCTTTGGCATCTTTTTCCTTTACTTCATTGTTTACATCCTTTGCTATATGCCTCTATGTCTTACACTGGACTTATTCATGGGTCATATCAAAATCCATCATTTTGGCCCCAAAACATCAAGAGCAACTTATACATGAGGTTGACTTACAGTTGAGTAAATACAGTATGTCCTCTTTCAAGCATGTGAACTGGTTTATCAGTCATCAAACAAGTGAACTAAAATCTTACAAAATAACATAGAAAAAAGAAGAACTTTAAAAACAGACATAGACACATATTCCTTTGCTCATCTCGGTGTCTTGCTGTAAGAACTTAGTCACAAGTGCTAATAACAAGATCAAAATATGCCAGCACCAAGGTCCAGCCACACTCATTCCTCTGAGCTGACCTCTGTATCAGTTCAGTAAACTCTTTGTATTATTACAGGAAGTTTACTAAAAGATAGGCAATGGTTGATTAAGTTCTCTCACTCTCTGACTTTTAAAATGGTTTGCATTCAACTAAGGATAATTTACAGCAAACTCCTGAAAACACGGATGAGCACCTTCTATGATGTATTTGCCTCCATATTTTTCTTCGACACCCGTCAGAAGGAAATGTCAAGTATCCATATGGAGTGTTGTTGTCGTTTCACTGCATGTCATTGTGCAATTCATCTATGTGAATAAACAACATGGGATTGTGGACAGGAAGTGTAATATTTCTTTTTGTTTTCTCTCAAAATTTTATTGTTATGAAGAGAAGCAACAAGGAGAAAGGGAAATGCAAGGGCCAAGACTGCATAACACTGATATAATAATGGAAGTTTTAATGGGCAATACTGACTTTTTTTCTTCTTCATGTGCTTCTTAAACAACCATTAATCCAATTGTGTACTACCATTATAATTTATATACAGTCCACCCTTCCACTACGTGAGAGATCTGTTCCAGATCCCCCTCCGTAAGGGGAAACCCATGTATGCTCATGCCCCATTCATTAAATTGTACTGTGGCTTCAGCATAAGCTGAAAGCTGCATAAGGAAAGCCTGCATATGGAGTGGGCTGACTATTGTGTTTTATTATAACTTACTGTGTTTTTGGTTGTTGTTGTTTTTATGAGTCTTCAAGTCAACTCTAATTTATGGCAAACCTACAGGGATGTAGATATGGAATGAAGAGGGAAAAACAAGGGCACTGCCCTCAAATTTCTGACCCCTCAGGTGAAATTTTCCATCAGAATCCACATTTCTAGCATCAAAGGGAGTGAGCACTTTTATATTTTCTCATTCCTTCACTAACACTGCTTTTCTCTTTGCTTTTCGTTCCTAATCTCTGTTTCAAAATGTTCAGCAGAAGTTTTACGAATACAATACTAGAAATTGGGGACTGAAGGAAAATGTCATGGGGCACAGAATTCTGATGGGGGGGGGTTAATGCCTTCATTTTGCCACCAACCCCCATAGCTCCACCTCTGTGACCCTATTGTATGGTTTTCCCGGAAAGGTTTGTTCTGATATGGTTTGCCTTGCTTTCTCTGAGTACAGCCCACAGTACCTGGTGTTTTCCAGTAGGCCCCATTCCAAGTACTGACAAGGTCTGACCCTGCTTAGCTTCTAAGATCAGAGAAAGTCTGGTGCCTTCAGGGTATTTAGGCTGAAAGGAGCTGAGAACATTTTTAAACATGGAGCTGGGCACTCCAAATGAAGCCACTCTATGATATTTCCTGTACGAATGAGGTGATAAATCTTCTCTGAAGTTTAGTCTAGACTTTAAGGGAGCTATTGAAAGTGCTGATCCATACCCATAAAATATATCAGCATTTTCTATAGCTCATTTAAAACTTAACTAAAATTTAGAACAGATTTACTGCCCCACTAATGTGGAAGCCACTACTCACCATGTAAGACATCACAGAAAAGACTTTGTCACATGTCCCCCAATTTAACAGCTGTTACCAGTGAACATGTGAACTGAACCTCTGGTGAATGTAAAGCCTGGGAAGGTTCATATGCAGGGGCTCCTATGTACATCCTTTTTTTTTTTTTTTTGGCAAATATCAGAATAGATATGTACATACTAGAATGCTGGGTACTGTCATGTTTCCCCTTGAAGGGTTTTCCTCTGATAAGAAACAGGCCTTACTCTATAAGTAGCCACTCAGGCTGTATCTGCACTACAAAAATAATACAGTTTGACAACAGTTTAAGTATGGAATTCTGGGATTTGTTGTTTGTTGTGGTACCAGAGCTCTCTAACAGAGAAGGCTAAATATTTCACAAAATTACAAATTTCAGAATTCCATAGCATTAAACCATGGTGGTTAAAGTGGTGTCAAACTGCTTTATTTCTACAGTGCAGATGCAACCCCAGTCGGACAGCCAAAAACTAGCTGGGCTTTTTTTCTGTTGTACTTGACAGCTTAGAGTCAGAACAGCTTCCGAGACAGAAGAAGCTGATACATGTTCTTCTCCACAAGTAGACAACTAAGCAAGTTGTAGTCCAGGATTCCTTAGGACAAGGGTACTTAGGTAGCTAGGAACTAGGTGGGCCAAGATCCCTAAGCAGCCTTCATCTTTACAAGCATTCCAGTTGCACTGACCTGTTACTCAAAAGCAACCACACTTCTTCATGTGAGCTATTTGTCTGTTTGTCCTTATAGGTGATTTGGGGCTCATCTACAATGCCCAGAATATTCTGGGCTGCTCCTGGAGCATTCTCACACCCAGAGCTGTCTGAGATTCCTCCCAGGAAAAAAGCTCTCAGCATTGATCACATAGCTGCATGCCTCATTGTGATTTCAGATGAGCGATTTGTGCCAGCAATAGCAGAACCAAGTGGCACAGTGGGATATGCATGTAAACAGCCACCTGGTATCGCTAGAGCAAAGATGAGAGGTTTTTTTTTACACTGGGTTATCTAAGGATAGGGCATTTTCGGTGCAGAACTGGCCTTTCATCATGAAGACATGCTAGATTTGAACTGGGTCCTGCATCATTTAGACAGGTTGTAGTGAGGGGTGGGGGAAACTGGTGTAATTGGCTTTTGTAGACATTCCCTGGCCCCCTGTTTATGATTTGGACTTCTGTATGTCCTAATTTCTTTTGGTCTGAACTCTTGGATCTCTAGATGCTGATTGATCAGCTGGCACTTGGCCTCAGGCAGCTCTGGGCATAAGCTCTTTGTCTCAGCTTGTTCCCACTTTTCAGTAGTTCTTGGTAAGTGAATCAAGGGTTTCTCTTGCCTGCTTGCTTGCTTCTGGAGCTCTGCACTGACAGGAGCTAGATTTGTATCTGAGCAGTACAACTATAATATTATAACACTATAACCATAATACTAGCAGAGAACCTCACAGACTTGGAACAACTACTAAGGAACATCAAAGAAGAACGTGCAAAAGCAGGCTTACTATTGAACATAAAGAAAACAAAAATAATGACCACAGAGAACTTACACTCATTCAAACTAGATAATGAAGAAATAGAAATAGTAAAAGAGTTCTCATATCTGGGATCAAACACTGATTGGAATGGGGACTAAAGGCCTTTCCAGAATAGAGAACCCGGCCTCAGGAAACTCCTATGAATAAATAGATACCACCATTGAATATTGTTATATTGATTATTGTTATGTTGTTTGACCTTTGGGTCAGTTTTAACTTGTATGGTTTTAATATTCTATTAGATTTAATACCTTTTTAAGGAGGGAGGGTACTAGGGATTTGATATGTTTTGTATTTTTTAACTTGTTAGCTGCCCCGATTATTATTATTAAAGCCAGGAAATCAGAAGAAGAATGGCAGAGCAGTAGAGGACTGGGGGGAGGGGGTCTGGAGATGTCTCATCCATAGGGTTGCCATGGGTCGAGATCGACACAAAGGCAGTTAACAACAACAAAGTACAACTATACATTTCTGACCTCAGGTGTTTGTAGAGGTAAACAGTCATAGGCCTCAATATACTCAATATACAGCTCCCCAAATGCAATCCGAAATGGCAACTTACTCCATCACCACAGAACAAAAAGGTTTTAAGTAAGAATTTATTTATTTATTTTAAAATGTTATTGTAAAGCACAAGGGATATATGAACCCTCTTAGCCTGCAGACTGGGGAAAGGGTTACAATCATGTTTCAGTAAATATATTCTGAAAAAGTAAGTTCTGTTTCTTAATACTGATGCTGGTATATTATCCCAGGTACAGAAAAGCGCAGAACAAAAAAAAAAAAAAATCATGTTCAGATACTTTGGTCACTGGCAAATACCCTACTGGCTTTAACACTCAGCCTCTAGGTTCAATATATCATACTGCAAACAGGCTGCTAATTCATTTCATGATACAAGGCAATGGATATCCCTGCAGACTTATCATTAAAATCACCCTGAAAATACTCCCTCCTTAGCAAAGCACTATGAGTGGACAGAAGAGGAGAGGAGAGGAAAAAATAGTATAAACAAATAAAAACTAGACGTGTCGGACATGTCAGAGTAATTTGCAAAAAAATGAAATAATTACTGACAAATAATTTATGACCAGCTTCTTAAGTAGCATCAAAATTCTTCATCAGGCAATGATGTAAGTAGTTTTGGAACTGATGTGCTGTCCCGGCTAATAAACAAATTGACATTTTAAATCATTTATTAATGTGGCAATTCTGCAACATATTAAAGGCAAATTTAAAACTAGTTTCCAACCTTGAGTTATTTTGAACCATTTTAATGAAACATTTCATTGAAATAACATTTAGCTCATTTTTAGTACACATATTACTTTATTACTGCCAGGCATTTTTTTGTAATAATAATAATCTATAAAGAGATGAACATTTGAAGCTAAGAGATAAGATATTTGCCCAATGCCTAAAAAATGAAAATCAAAAACTGTCCAACTGGTATACTCTAAACAATGATCTACAACTCCCACCATCCTTATGTAGCACAGTTAATGACCACACCATTTAGGGGATGGTGGGAACCATCATCCCAAACATCCAGAGCATACTAGAATGGAGAAGGCTGATCTATTGATATAATAAGTCCATTTATTCTAGATTTTTTTAACTTTAAATTTATTTGATTTTTGAATTTTATTTGAAGTTTGGATTTGTTGTTATGTGCCTTCAAAATGTACGGCAAATTATCATACAATTTCTTTGTAAGACTCTTTCAGAGGAGATTTGTTGTTTCTGTCCTCTGAGAGAGTGTGACTTGCCCAAGGTCATTCAAAGGGTTTCTGTTGATAAGCAGGGATTCAAACCCTGATCTCCTGGAGTCCTAAGCCCAAAACAGATGGGCCAAAAGCACCGCCTTTGGACTGACCAAGGGTGTGGCATTCAGATGACATATGCCCCTGGACTGGGCCAAAACCACCCCGTGGGCGCCTAAGGTGGCCCAAACCCGGCGCAAGAAGTACAAAAAAAGCACTCCTTGTTGGTGTTCAGTTGCAGACCACCATGGTAGGCAGCCTCCGGACTGAAACATCTGGTCACCAGGGTCCCACACCAAACGGGTAGCGATCGGGGCAGGAGTGGCTCCTGGCCACTCCTTCTGCCCTGTCTGCCTGAGGCTCTAGTCCAACACTCAAACCACTATGTTCTGGCTCTTGACCAAGTGATGACTGATATGGAATTGAAAAGGTGAGTATAGTTGGTATGGGAAGCTGAAGTTAATACAGTTTACAATGTAAGTCACAAAAATGCATCTTAGCATGGTGTTACATGTCATGGGAACAGAAAGTAAAATATATTTCAAACCATAGCTTTGAGCAGCTACCTTTTGGACTACATTCCCAGAATCCTCCAGGTTTCTGCAACCAGAAGTCATATTGGTTGCAGGACTTTGAGAGCTATGGCCCATACTGGCTTCAAACTATCATCCCTTCCTCTTTCTGATTTATTTCAAAACACACATTGCAGAAATCTGTTTATTAATTTATTTTAAAGTGTGATTTTGCTTGGATTTCTAGTAGATTTAAAACATAGCGATAAAACTAGAATATGTCAGTAATGGTCATGAAATGCAGAGGACACAGATATGAAATAGACTGTGGCTGCAATTCTGTACACATGATATATACTTCTGAGTAAACATGTATTCAATGTATGTAAGACTCCACTTTAACAGTTTCTAGGGAAAACTCACAGAAGACTTCATCCTGGTGTCACATTTGTTTCTGGTAAAAGCTATTATTTGCAGTGGCTATAGCACTAGCAGTACTGCAATCTGCCAAATCTTATCACAGAAACATAATAGCCTTAAGGAGAACAGAGAAAGATGTACAAATGTCATTAGTTCATGCGGAGATTGTGGATACGGGTCTTTTTCAGAATTATTAACCATATGCCTCGCTTGGAATGAAAAACAAGAAGAGGTGAACTAGTTCAAGGAATTCCAGAATTTTTACATTTGGGCACATTTTTAAAAACTATGTTATCTCAGTATGTTTGTTAAGAAGAGATTAGTCATTTTGCTATAATCATAAAGAGCCATATACCTTCTAGAATCCTCCTAGCCAGTATGGCCAGTAGTTGCAGAATTTAGGGGCAATGAAGTCCAAAAAGTAATTTCCCCAATCTTTGGCTACAAGAATCACTTGGATGCTCTTGTAGAGCTGCATGTAAAAGGGGTGGGGGGTGGGTTATGTCCTGATTGACAGAGGGCAAAAATGCACTGCAGAAATAATCCAGTTTGAGACCACTTTAACTGCCCTGGCTCAGTGCTAGGAAATCCTGGGAACTGTAGTTTTGTGAGGTGATGCTGGCCAACGGAAGACTGGGGCTGGAAACAGCCCCGCCTCCGCTGTTCTGCCAGCATCAAGGGGACAAGCTCCCTGTTTAGCCCCGCACACGGGTGCGCAAGCGGGGAGAGTGCGCGCTGCCACAGGCCACGACCCAGGCAACTGCCTGGAGCGGTTGCGCGCAAAGTGCGCGGAGGAGGAGGTGGGTGGCTGGCAGTGATGGCCGCATGGGCAAGCCCAGCCCAGGGGCTGGCCCCAAAGCCAGGAACTGGCGGGAACCGGGCCAGGACCGGGCCGGGACCACCAAAAATGAGACTGTCCCACCTGTAGGCAGGATATGGCATCCCTATTTCTATAGTACAAGTCATTGAAGTTTATTGCACCGGAGTTAAAATGCTCCCCAGTGCGTTCTAATGTGCTCGCGCAGGGGCGCGCACAGAATGTGACGGGAATGCGACGGGGCCAAGAACCCCATTTTACTGCACACTGGAATGCCACATTTGCCGCCGGGCGTTCCAATTGCATTCCTGTTAAGTTCCAGAGGGCGCCATTTCTGGGGACGCTTAGAAACAGTTCCCAGAAATGGTGCCCTCTGGAATACAACGGGAACACGATTGGAACGCCCGGCAGCGAAGGCAGTGTTCCAGTGTGCGGTAAAATTGGGTTCTAGGCCCCATCACATTCCCATCATGTTCTGTGAGGGCACATTAGAACACACTGGGGAACGTTTTAACTCTGGTGCGATAAACTTCAAAGTATTTTACAGATGGATCCAATGATGCCCTTCCAGTGGCTTGTGCTGATTGTGCCAGAAATTGTGATGCCTCTTCCCCCTGTGTCTCCTTGTGCACCCAAAAAAGCCTGCTCTGGAAAGTTAGGAAACCCAGCAGTTTTCAGGACTGCAGAACATTGCACTGGGAGAATAAGTGGTACAGGTTTCCTTTAGCCAAAACGCTTGGGACCAGAGGTGTTTTAGATTTTGGATTATTTCAGATTTTGGAATATTTGCATATATTCAATGAAATATTTTGTGGGACTGAAGTCTAAACATCAAATTCATTTATGTTTCCTATGCACTTGATAGCCTGAAGGTAATTTTATATGTGATGTTTTTAATAAATTGGTGCATAAAACAAAGTTTGTGTACACTGAACCATTAGAAGGCAAAGGTGTCACTATCACAGTTACCCATGTAGACATTGTTGGATCTTGGAGGATTTGGGATTTTGGAATTCTGGATAAGGATTATTCAACCTGTAGAAATTTCCAATATTAAATACAGAACTACCCTATAGGATCTTGGACTATTCCACTCTATTATGGACCCTTCAAGAAATACTGTTTTCTTTCATACTAAGAAGAAATAGCTTCCTAGCCAAAGGCTTAAATTGCTACAAAAAATCTGACAGCATTTGGAAAGTGTAAATGAGATGGTTTTACTGGATGCTCCCTTCACATATGTGTGAAAGGACAAAGCACAATACACAAATGAGGCACCTCTCAGCTTCAGCTAGTATTTTAAATTTCTTCTATACAACTAGGTTTTCCTTTCCGTTGCAGCATTAAAAGATAACACCCCTGGGCAGATTAGCAAGTTAAGGTTATGCAGGTTTTGAAATCACTGCGACCTTGACTGAATAAAATCTGTTTCCAAATGCAATTCATTAAATACCATTATGTGACATGACAATACTGGGAGGAAAGGGGATCTGCAAACAGTAAAGCCAAAGTCCCTGAGGAAGCCTGATGTAATGAAGTAGGGCCAGTCAAAACAGCACATTTTGCTGCAGCTAGATGTGTAATTTGAAAATCTTTGCGAAGAAAGTGCATAGGTCAGCAGTGAAGTTCAGTCCACCTCGTCACTGACACTGCAGAACTGCTAAAAGACATGAAGAGCAAAGCTGTCTTTCTTTGCCATATGCCAGAGGAACTAATATTAAAAATACAGGAAAGAAATGGATTGCACCACTTAAGGCCAAATAAATGTCAACCATAACAAACACCTCTTACATAATTTAAGACTGAGTCCGATTTAAGCTTAACTTAAATAAAGACCACTGTACAAAGAGGAACTTATTACTGAGTAAACATGCACAGGTTTGCAATGAACTGTTGTGGTTGTGTTCCTTCAAATTGTTTCCGACTTATGGTGACCTTAAGGAAAAACTATCACATGGTTTTTTTGCCAAGATCTGTTCATGGGGGTTTTACCTTCCTCTGAGGCTGGGATAGTGTGACTTGCCCAAGGCTACCCAGTTGATTTCCATGCCTGAGCAGAAATTGAAACCCTGGTCTCCAGAGTTGTAGTCCAACACTCAAACCATTGTACACACTGGCTCTTGTACTGAACTGTATTCTCATGAACTGTATTTTTCACAAGAAAATCATGGCTTCAGCCAAAGAAACATGCTGGTAACATATGAAGGACATGTGGGCCATTCATGTGCTGTCCTGCTTAAAGCCTGCAAGTACCAGGATGAGTGTACCTAATCCCACCTAGGGATATGATGAAGCTGAATTTCACAGAATGAGAAATTTCAGACTAGGCCATTCAGGGAGTTATGAAGCTGGTGCTTGCAGCAAATGAATGGCCATGTTAGTTATGAGATAGCTATTGATCCCATTATTGGTCTAATTACCTCACTGTTTTTCTTTTAAAGCAGGTCAGGGCATTTCCTGTGCCTTTGCAACTAGTATTTAAATTTATGACACTCCACAGGATGCAGGAGATCTGTATTTACTTTGTGGTCTTCAGAAGCTGCATGGAACAATCTGGGCTCCACTCCAACCAGTTCCAGGGCAAGCCTTCTCCACAGGCTACACTTTTGCTTACATTTACTTGGGAACTGAAGATGATGAGGTGAATCTTCAAGAATGAATGATATGATTGGACTGGAAGAAATATTTAGTGTTTATGCATATCCTTGCTATGTCAAAGCTGAGAATGAATTTTCGCACAAAGTTGTAGATGAACCATAAGTGAGTCTTTTAGCATACCAAGTGTATATTTATGGAAAGGCTGAAGTACTGTGGTGAGACATTTTCACTAAGGGAGCAGAGACAAAAACAGCAGGGAGAAGTGTTTGGAGCATTGGCCACTACAAAAAAGTTTTTGTGAAAATAATTTTTCAAAGGTAATGACCAAAAATACTTCCCTTTTGTTAGCAGTAGTAATTATGTGTGGTAAAGATTTAAAACAAATCACTGATTTAATTATTAACCACATGCGAAATAGTCTTGTAAACTAAAAAACAGTGATGAGGAATTAGATGCACACTGTTCAGGTCATCCTCCTTTAATGATTCAAACTGTTAATTAAGCCTAATGCACTGTGATTTCTCTGCAAACTTGGGAGAAACTATCAACTTGAAATTCCTTCAGATATGTTGCTTTCAAAAGAGCAGATTATTAAATTTGCTTTTCTCTCATGAAACAGTGAACGCCTGTATGCTGTCACCACAGATGTCGAAACTGAGAATGATTTTTCCACACACAGCTGTAGATACACCAAAGGTGAGTCTTGAAGCATGACAAGTGTATCAAGTGAAAGGCTTCCTTGCATAAGTTCATTAAGGATAAATCTATACTGTAGAAATAATACAGTTTGACAGCAAATTATATATGTAAATTAAATATTAGATGGCAGAGCTATACTTTTTCTCTGTTGCTTTTATATATCTTACCTATGAGATAGATCAGGCTGAGAGAAAGTGCTAGACTCAATTATTGGGCTTCATGGTTAAATGGCAGCTGAATCCTGGTCTCCCCAGGTATTCTCACCACTATGCTGCCCTATCTCTGTTATGCTGGTTTACTATTAACATTCTTGAAATACAAAGAGCTCACTCTCAATGATGGTACATCTGCACTATAAAAATAATGTAGTTCACTTTAACTGTTGTAGTTCCATCCTATGAAATCCTGGAATCTGTAGATCTTTAGCCTACTCTGCCAAGGAGTGCTGGTACCTAACAAAACTAGAAATCCCAGGATTCTGTAGGAAGTAGCTATAGCAATTAAAGTGGCGTCAAACTGCATTATTTCTACAGTGTATATGCACCTGAAGTGTTAGTGATTGGGGGTTTGCAGTATTCTAGCATATCCTTTTCTCTGGATGCCTAAACTCAAACTCAAATTTCTAAATGTTCAACTGATTTTTTCACATACTACAATGGTAGAAATTTGAGGACTGAAAGAAAATTTCATAGGGTGCAGTATTCTCATTAGAAGGCATTGCCTTTATTCCGTCATTACGATAACCCTGAAAAAGAATGGGAACAAAAGTTCGATATCCCCCAGTGCATGATCACTGCATCTTGGTCTAATTTAGCAACATTTGGCAGCATTTGTCTGATGACTGTTTTAAAATAACCATCTTCATGCTTCATGCTTCAACAACAACAACAAAAAATACTTTTTAATACACAGTGGCTTGAAATTTCCATATTACCAGTAAACATTCCTTGAATTAAACAGGTATACATATTAATTTCATTACTTATACACTCTAGTTACTCAGAACTGACTCCTCCCCTTAGGCTACAGACTTGGCACTGTGATGTTCTACCACTTAGGTATACTATGTAGGTAAGAAGCTCATTGAAATGAATGGCCGCAAGCAAAATGGCTGCATTAATGTTTAAATGTAATTGTTAGCTCTAGACCTAGCACTAGAAAAGAATAAAAGAGTGTTTCTTTCCCCTAATAAACATCCCTAACATATTTTCTTAGAGCCTCAAAATAAAAATGCTACATTTCACAGTAATTCCGCTGTGGGCCAGAAGGAGCAGCTATTAAGCAGGAGAATTCATAAAGCAGTGTGCCAGCCATTTTATCAAACCCTGTAAAAATGAGCACATTTTATTTTTATTTTCTAGTTATTATACAGAAGCTATTAAATGCATGGTGTCCTCATTCCGCCCTCCGCTGATTGTGGCTGGTTGGCATTTTACTTGTTAAAAGAAAGGTAACTAAACATAAACGAAATGTCAGAGCTTTAGTAACTATAACCCTTTGTTTATAGAGCTATGGACCAGGTTCAATGTCAAGAATGGGAAAAGGCCAAAATTGCTGCTTTTCTGTTAAGCCAGTAGTTTAACTATTATAAATATTAATTATAAATGACACTTTTGCCCCTGGTTCCACTGAGGTATAGGAATGAAATGCCATCATGGCTATACTCAAGGGACTGATGGCTAACAGGGGAAAGGCCTTAAAACTGGGTTTGGTAATGGTGATGTATCTGAGAACAAATCTCTTGCCTCTCAAACGCAAGAGATTGAAAAGCAAGAGATTGGTATTGAAAAGCTGAGATTTTTTTTCTTGTGTTAAATCACACAGGAACCTCTGCAATCTGTTAAAAAGGTGAACTTTAATTCATGAGTTTTTTGGCCATAAAAAAGGCAATCTGAGGTGTTGATGGCCAAAGAAACAGCTATCAATGGGCACATTGTGGTTGTGGGGTTCTATTTTGTTCACTCTTGCCATCTGACCTCAGTTTAAAGAATTTCAAATGTTAGGACACCACATTCTGAGGCAGTCCATTCCAATGTCAAACACTTCTTAAAGTTCTTCCTGATGCTTAGGCAGAATATATTGGTTTGTGTCCTAATCTTTGAAGCAGCAGAACATAGGCTTGCTCCATCTTCTACATGACATCACTTCAGATTTTTAAAGGTGGTTATCATGTCACTTCTCAGTCTTCTTTACCCCAAGCTAAACATACCTAGCTCCCTAAGCTGTAGCACATTAGCCTTGGTTTCCAGATGTCTGATCATCTTCATCACCCTTCTCTAAACACATTCCAGCTTGTCAATAACCTTCCTGAATTGTGGTGCCCAGAAATTGACATAGTATTCCAGGTAATAATAATAATTTATTATTTGTTATATAATAAATTATTATTATTATTATTATTATTATTATTATTATTTATATCCCACCTCTCTACAAAATGCAATCGGGGCGGCTTACAAAGATTAAAAAATCTACATTCAAACCCTCAGTTCCCCCCCCCCCGGCCGCCTTAAATACAATTAAGCAATGCAAAAAATAAAACCTACTTTCAAAATGTAGGTCTGACCACAGCAGAATAGTGGCATGATGCTTCCCTTGATCCCATAATTCTTTGATGCAGCCAATTTTTTTTTTTTGCAATTGTACCACACTGTTGAATCATGTTTAGCACATGGTTTACTAAGAGCCCTAGATCCTTTTCTCGTGTATTGCTTTCAAGCCACATGACATTCATTCTACGTTTATGTACGTTTTGTTCCAGCTCTCAAATTTGTGAAGGTAATTTTGAATTCTGATCCTGTCCTTTAGGGTATTATTTACTTCCTAATTTGGTGTTATCTGCAAATGTGATAAGCATGCCTTCTATTCCATCATTTAAGTCTTTTGTAAAGATGTTAAACAACACTAGGCCCAGGAGATAACTCTGAGGTATCCCACGAATCACTTCTCTCCAGGATGCAAAGGAACTATTGGTGAACCCTCTCTGGGTTTGGCCTGTCGACCAATTACAAATTCTGCTAACTATAGCACTATTTGGCCTGCAGTTCACCTGCTTTCCTGTAATAATATAATGGTGGACTTTGTTGGAAGTCTTATTGAAATCAAGATATATTACATCCACAGCATTCCCTTGATCTGCCAACATTGTAATTCGGTTTTTAAAAGGAGGAATAAACGTGACTTCTTTCTGAGAAACCCATTCTGGCCTTACTAATCATAACATTCCTTTCTATGTGTTCACAGGGTTATTCTTTAATTATTTATGCTAGAAACTTTTAAGGTATTGACATCAAGTTCTTGAAGGCACATACCAACAACAATAATAGCTCTGAGATTTCATCCAAAAGTTGCTTTAGTACTCTTAGGTGTAATTCATCAGGCCCTGAAGATTTGAATTCTTTAGACTAGTTATGTATTCCTTTACTACCTCTGCACCTATTCTGGGCTGCAGTCCCCTTTCTAAATCATTTGTTCTATTTCGCCAACTAGAACACTAGACCTGAAACAGATGGGCCAAAAGCAGCAGCTTTGGCCCAATCCAGGGGTGTGGCATTCAGATTATGCATGCTCCCAGATCAGGCTGAAGCCATGCCACAGCTGCCTAAGGTGGCCCAAATTCACCTTCAAAAGGGGAAGGAAAAAAACCTCTCTTTTTCGGTGACCAGTTTAGGATCACAACAGCGGCCTGGATTGGAACTGGGCATGTACCAAAAAGTGCCAGGCTTTTTGTCCTGTCTGCTCGAGAAGATTAAGGAAAAGAAGGTATTGAATAGTTTGGCCTTCTCTCAGTTTGCTAGTTTCATTTCACCGCCTTCTCTATACATTTTAGATATTTATGGGAAAGCACTTCATCACTGGAAGCTGAGAACATTTCCCCCTCCTACTTAATACTTTTAAGGAGATAGTAAAGTACTTTGCCTGAAGTAGCAATCAAATTCATTTTAGCCCAACTGGCAGATTCAGGGTTCTTCCATGCTACATGAATTACAGTACTACGATTCCATTTTAACTGCCTTGGCTGCGCCCTATAGAATCATGGCATTTGCAATTTGGTGAAGTACTAGAGCTCTCTGAGCATTTTCAATACCACTCCTTTCAAGACTCATTATCATGGCATCATACTGAATGGTTGTATGCTGTTGCTTGTTTATACCATCTACTGTCTCACATCCTCATTCCATCTAGTGATGCAGTGTTTGTATTTGTATACATAGACATAAAGCGTCTGTGTTAAAAATATTTTAGTTTTGAAAAGATTTATATAAAACATCCTATTTTCAGCCAGATTATGTCCTGCAAGGATGTTTCTGTTTTTTAACTATGGTTTGCATTACCATGCCCCTCATCCCATTTATATCTTGTCACATTAGTTATTGTAACACAAACATTTTTTGGATCAAGAATTGATTACCTCAGTCCTTAGCATATTGAATAATCCTCCAGAAAATTATACGTTGTTGAAGATTGTATGCCTTTGTAGCATATAGCCACAAAGGCATACAATATTCAACAATGTACAATTTTCTGAAGCAATATTCTAGCCCTTGACATAAACCCTGCCATATTAGATTAGATAAATGATGCATCTAGCCCACTATCAAATTTGTCATCTGCCATTATCATTTAATAGTAATACCATTTAGTAATAATTATGTCACCATTCAGAAGCACATTTACATAATAAAGCACATTTTAAATTTACAGAACAAATAGGAAACTTCAATCTATGTTCTTGTTCTGTGAAGCTTTTTGAGATGGGCAATAACATTCAAAGTAAGATACTCAAATCTTCACTTCAGTGGCTCCAACCAGTTCCATTTTATCACGCACATAAGGAGTTACAACTAGTTTTTGTAACATGGTCAACAGATGAAACTCAGCAATTTTGGTTTCTGTTGCAGCAAAGAAGCCTCAGATTTAAGCAATTTTCAAAGTTGGAAGCTTAGTTTAAAATGCCCTTCCTTTGGCTTTTAAAAACACCTGTCTTTGCAATATCTCTCTCAAACTCATTTCATTAGTGAATCTCACTACATATTATGATATCTGTGTTCTCTGTGGTAGAACCAGAAAACTCCTTTGATTAATCTATATCTGTGGAAACCAACTGGGTGGCCTTGAGCAAGTCACACATTCTCAGCCTAAGAGGAAGGCAGTGCCAAACACCCTCTGAACAAATCTTGCCAAGAAAAACCCAGGATACATTTGCCTTAGAGTTGCCGTATGTCAGAAATGGCTTGAAGGCACACAACAATAACAACAAATCTGACAGGATTCTAGCTGGCATGAAAGGGAGGGGGGGAAAACAGATCAGCAGTTGAGCACATGTTTTGTGTGGTGTATGTCCCCAGGCCCAGCATCTACACTCAAAATTTAGGTTGGATCTCTCTTGAAACAAAGGAAAATCATTGCTGTTCAACATTGATGATATTCACTGAGAAGATCCACTGGTCCTGCCTCCTGTCAACTCCAAGTTTAAACCACAGATTGTGAGGTACGTGTAAGGCAGCTGGGAAAGAGATGCTTACATCTTGGAAATGTTTCCTTTGCTGAATTACAAAAAGAACTGAGAAAAGGAAAGCAAGACCAGGAACTACAATGATAAGAGATATTGTACATAGTCTTACATAAATATCTACATGCTGTATAGCTTTTGAAATTATGTGGGCAGGAGTTCAGATATGAACACCTTGTCTTAAATATTTTATTGATCATTTTAATCCATTTTCCTCAATTTTTCTGGGGAGAAAATAGTTGTTTTTCCCCATTTTTCTGGATCTTCACATGTCTAGAAAGGATTAATGGTTACTCTATCTATCTATCTATCTATCTATCTATCTATCTATCTATCTTTCATTCATTTCATTTCATTTCATTTCATTTGTCTATCTGGGCATCCATTTAGACACACTCAGATATATGTCTATACTTGATTTTTACTTAGATTCTCTTCTACTTGCATATCTGTATATGGGCAACCTTTCCACTTTTATATTCGTCTTCACTAATTGGTGAGGCCAGGAATAATTGGGTCACAAAAAGTATTATGACTTAAGATGGTGAGCTGCTGCAGGCACAGGAAATTACATCTTAAGAAATAAATACCATAAATGTGAATCAAGCCATTATTAATGTGATCTTAATGCAAGTACGTGTTCAAACCAAGGTATTACAGGAAATCATCTGTAATACCTAGACTTCGCTGGAAAAACTGTAAGGGCAATAGATCAACCACAAAGGAAACTGTAACCCTGCAGATTTAAAAATAACACTAACAAAGAGGCTGGCCTCAGAAGGATAGGTTTTGCAGGCTGATTAAGACAGAATTAATAAAGGCAACTTTTCCTGTGAAACATTGGACTTCAGTACAGATACCAAGGTGTAAATTACATACCTCTCACATTAATGGCAAATGTGCACTCATGTTTAATGTGCTGCAGTGTGAACAAGCACAAATAAGTAGGGATCTGATACCTTGCCATGTGGTACATGAACATACGTGAACTTAGTCATATCCTAGTTAGACTGCTGCAACATACTCTTTGGATGGCTGACTCAGATGATGTTGTATGCTGCAACAAAAAACATACTGCTCTAGTGACTTCCAGAATATAAAGCAATGGATTGGTTACAACCATTGGATTAATATATGACTACACTATAGGATAATATGCAAGGGTAGCTGTGTTGGCCATTTAGCAAATTCAAACAAAAATCCACCACACAGTGATACCTTTATTGGCCAACCGAAATTTACAATATTGTAACATAAGCTTGCAACGCTATAAGACATTAAACTTCACATTTTGCCTCAGATCCCAGAAGAACAGTCTTTTAAAAAGCAAAACCCATAACTGAAGGCTACTTTTGAGAACAAACAAAAAAACATGCAGAGAGAGAAAAGATAAGAGAGTTTCTGCAATGCCATCACGAAATAATCCATATGTGTATCTGTGTAACAGTAAGTAGTTTTGTGTTTGCATTCCTCACTTTTACTGCTCAGGAACCAATTAAGCAGTTTATTCTTTACAAAGGAATCAGCTATCTGAATTTGATGACTACCTTTCAGCTGACTTGTTCATAAAGTGTATAGATTAATTCAGTTGACTAATCTCTGCTTAATTAATTATGCCATTATGATTTGGCTAATTAGAGAAATTTACTAGGTCCTGTATTTACCAATTGATTAATGAAATATCTATATGTCACCTTTTGACTACAGATCTTCCAGGGAGCTAACAAAGCAATATTAAAAAACATAAAGTCATGTATCATAATCTACCTCCACATCAGTGATTTTGTACAATTCTTTTCATAGCTACGTTGAAAAGGATATATATTTCTTTATCGCAGAAGTAGGAATCATGTGGCCCTCCTGATTTGTTGGACTGCAGCCCTAGCCAGCAGAACCAGTAGTGATGAATGCTGGGAGTTGTAGTCAAAAACACCTGGAGTGCTGTATGATTTCCACCTCTGCTGCACAGCATAAGTGCTAGAAATAAATATGAGACAAACAGGTCTCAGGAACTGTGTTTACGTTGACAGCTAGGTTCTAGTTTTGAATATGAATGAATGCATGATATAAGGAAAGAAAGATATATAAGGAAGAATGTCCTCAAACATTTCACAAGTAAAAACTGGGGACATGCTTGACCGGGGAATATCACAGTGTGATCAAGAGAGCAAACATTATTAATGTGGAAGGACACACAAGCTGGGAGAGGCTGCAGTAGTTTGCTTTTGCCTGAGCTTGCTGGGAAAGGCAAGATTCCATCCATCTCCTTCTCCCACTGTGTTTATGGAGTGCAAACCACTTTTATACTTGGAACTCATGTTGCAGCAATTAAAGGGAAGGACAAAGGGGGAACTGGGAAGAGGAGAGAGAAAATGGGTGGGATAACAGGATTAATTAGGACTGTCCCTGCCAAACTGGGACAGTTGGAAGGTATAAATATGTATTGCATAATTTATTTTCAATCTTTAAAAACATTCTTTCTTTTTATTTATGTCATTTTTTTCTTTTCTAGGCTTTCTAACCTCAAATATTAAAGATACTCAGCAGTGATGTAAAATAAAGAAGGCTTTAAAAATAACATTTTTAAAACAGCCTGCTGAAAGAAGCTGCAAAATGCAACCGATGTAAAGGAAACTTTCAGCAATGATTTTTTTTATTTTAAAAGAATACCTTTGTACCACAAGATATCATATATAATATATTACAAAAGATTTACTTCAAATTTCTTTAAAATAAAATTAATCATAGTGTATGAACTTGCACTGAGCCTAGGGTTGGGCTAAGGATGCTAAAGGATTTCACTCAGTTCACATTTTCACATGAGCAAGCATGATATTAACTCCCCAGATAAATACACAGAATGAAACACGATTATCTTTTGGCTTTTATACCTCTCCTAGTGCTGTGATAGCCATTTTCACATCAGAAAAGATATTTAAATGTATTTAAATTTTAGGTTAAACAAGAATCCAATATAATAAATTTAAAGATTTGATTAATTCAAAAATATTGTAGGGTAAAATGTGTCCAAATATGTGTATTTGTGAAAAAGGAACTCAACAATTGTGTGTGTGTGTGTGTGTGTGTGTGTGTGTGTGTGTGTGTGTGTTAAAAACAGGAAGCTCAGACTGAAGAAATTATTGACTTGAGAACAGATGTTGCAATGAATATCTTAAAAACTGATACATTGGAAGCAGCGTGTTCCCTTTACTAAATTTGACTAAAACATCTTCAAGATCACATTCAATTCCATTATTTTTATGATTTTGCAATGGTGTCTGTAACTTCATAGTCTCCCCACTGAAAGTCACAATTGTCTTTAAAATGGATTAATCCTGTTATTACTTAGTAATTTCCATTTCTTTTAGAGGCCTGTTGTGATACTGTCATAACCAGACATTATGGATCTGGCATGCCAAGAAATAGGAGAGGATATAGTGATGCAGTAATAGGTTTACATAGTGAAATAGAAGTAATTTTATGTGGTGAAATAGTCCTATAGATAACTGGAGAGAAGGGAGGGCACCAAGAAATGGAGGGGGAATATGCTTGGGGCAAGTTGGAAAGGAGGCTATAATCCCAATGAAATTGAAATGGACAATGGCAGGAACGAGTCATAGTTTATGGCTCTGTTGGTTTCCTGAGGGAAGACTTGATGGAGAGATGTATTAACATGGAAGGTGGGGGAGCTGGAGGTTGAAAGTCCGGGATGAGGCTTCCCCTTGCACTTTTCCAAGCCTTCAGTTGCCTCTTCAGAGGCAACTGAAGGCCTGGGAGGAGGAGGAACATATTGGTCAACCATAATATACACCAAACCTGGCCCCTTGACTAATATTGAGACAGGCCCGTTCTATCCCAACGGCCATCTGCTTGGATGGCTGTCCTCAAACCACCAGTGATGTAATTTTTCTCATACAATACAACATCCCTCTCCCACAGTGAATCCTTTGTTAGCTGGGGAGAAGGCCCTGATAAATGGAGGGACCCCCATTTATTACACTTCCAAAGAAGGAAACTCCACCACCTTCTGAGGGAGCATGTTCCATTATCAAACACATTCCCTCGGAAGCAAACCATTGTAATTGGCTCCCCACCTGTGTAAAAAAACTATAGAAAGTCCTTCCACTCCCAGATCATCATAATTCTACCCAGTTCAGAAGACAAGGTCCAAAGTGCCTGTGAGGGTGAAATAATTCATTTAATTGCTGCCAGTTTCCTAGAGAAGCAAGAGACTGGCTTAGTTCTTCTCTGGGAGAAGGGATGCTGAGGAGCTATTATGTTCATGACCTTTGTCATTTCCTTATTTTAGAGGCCAACCAGGGCTTCAACAGAAATGCATGCTGAGGCAACAGAAACTCCCCAAGGGCCAAAAGGAATCCATCTGGATCCATAAGCCTCCTGGGACAAACCATTGTAATTGGTTCCCCATCTGTGTAGAAGAACTATAGAAAGTCCTTTCACTCCCAGATCATCGTAATTCCACCCAGTTCAGAAGACAAGGTCCAAAGTGCCCGTGAGGATGAAATAACCCAGGATTTATATCCCTATACTTTATAGTCTACTCTGTCTTTATATCTGTGAAATGTTTTTTTCTTAATAATATGTACCAATGAACAACTGACCAACTTCACAGCTCTAAATTAAAATGGTAAAACAAAAACATCCCAGAAAAAAAACCAAGCATAAAGGACTACTCTTCATATTAGAATATAAACAATGATGCACTGAATAGATTAAAAATGGTATCAAAACACTATGGTGCACATAATCAAAATGTTCAAGCCTTGGAAATTTCCAGACTTTTCTTTTAAAAGATGATTTCATGTTGCTCCTCTGGTGAGCTAATGTGCCAATCAGTTTCAAATGTTTTTATAAAAAGAAAGAACAGAGCTGAACAGACTCTACTGCTGAGTTCAGTATGTATTGGTTTTGTAATTGTTAATGTCACGGGGAGCCACTGAGGTTTGCTAGACACCTTCCTCTACAGCTACATTCAAAGCAAGAAACATTTCTGTTCAAAGCTGCATGAGATCATTTTGAGTCTAACAACCACGGGAAATTAAATAGAACTTCCCAGTTCTTGAAAGCTAATTCAAAATCTGCATCCTGGTTATTTTGCAATTCTTTATTTTAAAATGATGTCATGTAGAAGCAGGTGATAACACCAAAAACTATGAAACTTTTTAGAAGAGGAAGCAGTGCATGCATTATTTATTGTGACTATATACTGTTTGAAGCTGCAGTGAGAATTACAAACTGACAATACCCCATAAAGCATATGCAAACATGTCTAATAATGATTTAAAGCAACTTTCTCTCCTGTTGCATGCACTGGTTAGCAATATGAACCACTGAGCCTGTTCCAGGCTATGCTTGGGAAGTGTTTTCCCCTACACGAACTGTGGACATGTGAAGTATTTAAAACTGCTCACACTGGAAATATTTACAATATTCAGACATTTGAGACAGTGTCCATCAAATGGGATAAGAAAGGGAGCAAATTAAACCTACACACACTCTCTTCACAAGAAAAATGACAGTCAGTGGAGGAGAACCTCTATTACACATGGAGGCTTTCCATGAAATCCAGAACCCTGAAAAATCAAGATTTCTGATCTCATGAAATGGCTGAAAATGTTCTCTGCTTCAGACTCACCCTTCAATTGAAGAGAGTAGCAACAGACAAAGGTAAGGCTTCTTTCCACACTTGCTCCCTTTCCCAACCCTACCTTGAATTCCTGAATAGGGTTCTTGTGTTATTAATTTCAGTTTCATGGATATACAGCCAAGACAAAATTACTCATCCTCTTTCCCCTCTCTCTCATATACATATGACTGACATATAATGATCACTATAAAAATCTTACCCCTCCTATCCCAACATCCTACACTATGACTTTTCTGAATAAAAATTGTTATATAATAGTCCAGTCATATAGAACAGGCATTTCCCAATGTTTTCCATGTCCTGTCTTCACAGGTCTTCCTCAATTGCCTACTAATAAATGTGTACTTATGTTAAACCTGGTGAATGGAAGTTAAAACACAAATAATACTGACTTAAATCCAAGTGTATTTTGTACACTGAGATTATTTTAAAGCCTCCTTCTTTTCACAGTGGCTTGAATTCCCCTCAAGGTCCACTGAAAAAGAATAGGGGACATTGTGGAGGTTTGTTCAACAGCCTGTAAGGACTGCATCCAAAGCAGAAAATCAGCTGAATCTAAAGACAGGATAAACAAAGATGTTTGTTGGAATCTTGGGAATCATTTTTTGGGTTTTTTAAAAAAAAGAAATGCTCTAATCCATAGAGTCCTAAAAATGCACAATAACCTTGATTGTGCTTTGTAACCTAATCAAGAATTTACCACAAGCAATCACAATAGCTGTGTGTAGCTACATGAAGTCTTCTGTGATATACAAAGGGAAGCAAACTAAACATTCAAAAAGTGGCTTCATATAGTGCAGATTGGAACCAAAGGAAGTGTGAACAAGGAGCAAAGACCGCTGCTCCAGATGCAAGCCTGGACATCTTTACTTACACTCAATTTTACTGACATCAAGAAACTAACCAATATGTTGGAATTATAGATGCCAGTCATTATACTTAATTGGAATATGATAATATTGAATTTGTCTACAATGCCTGCAAGACAGAGGGTATATAAACCTTGCATAGCACTGGATTTTGAACTGGGCATTACTAATTTAGATGCTGGCTTGAAGCTATTGTCCACAGATCCTTGAATACAGTATGTCAAAATGAGTATACAAGAACAGATGAAATAATCACATACTTAAATTAATTAAAAATCTGTCAAACTGTCATCTCTCTAGGTCTTTGGTATCACTTCCCACAATGTCAGTAAAACAGTTGCCTGGCACCATCTCAATAACATCACCTGGTACTTTGGCATATTTTGATCAATATCCTATATCACAATGGTGGCGGTTAAGTCTCTGCCAACGTACTTAGGTGAAGGGGCTACATCTGCTCCTCCTGCCCAGCTCCTTGTTGTAGCATGACATTTGTGGAGGTGGTGAATACCAGAGATAGCTCCATCTCCTTACTCCCAGTTGGCTGTAGGGGTATTCCCAGGTTCATTCCAGCTACTTTTGCAGAATGAAGAAAGAAGAAGCGGACTCCACTTCTGTGTAAGGTTGTTCCTTCTTCACTCAGTGTTCAGAAGAATCCGTCAAATTCTCCTGGTAGGAATGTAATGATGGTCAACAGTAGAATTGGATTCAAGAAGGAAAAAAATGGAATTTGAATAGGTAACAGCTAGGGTGATCAGGGTCCAAGTACTCTTATGAGGCATGCTGCTAGACACTGGGATTTGTTTTATCCAAGGAAGCAGCCACAACCAGAGCTTAGTCATATATTTGTCCACAGATGGGTAAAGAAACTGTTATATGAACTGTGCCAGAGTAAAGAGACCAAGGGGCTGAGCAGACAGGCCAAGATAACACGGGCCAAACCCATGCTATCTAGACTCAGTCCTAACCCAGATCGGTCCCTGGGGGTGGGGATGGGTAAGTGTTTACCATGGACCCATTACAGCTGTTTGCACCTTACCATCTTTTGCTATTGCCACTACTGAGCAGATCCCCATCACTGCATTTGACCTGGCCCGGCACCCTGTTCCCACATCAGACACAGGGACAGAGTCCTGATCAGTAGCAAGATGGTGTAGGAAGGTAAGGTATGCACAGGGCCATCCAGTCAGCCAAGGGTTGCTGTGAACTTTCTGAGAAACTCTGTGGTGAATGATCAATCATTTTGACCCATGCTAATGCCCTTTTGTGCCAGGATCAGACTGGGACTGCTGGATCAGCATCCAGACTGTCCAATCCTGAGCTGGGGGTATTGGCCTGCACTGTCCAGACAGGACTGGGGGGAACTCAGGCCTTTGGGCCCATGCAGACAGCTCCCAAGCCTGACAGAATTATGCTTGAGGCAATAATACCTCCAACACTTCATTGTCAGAGGATGTATGAAGCTATTCTACCCTTCTAATCATCCTAGATGATAAGAACATTTTAGACCTTGATACACTCCTTCCTGCCTTTAATAAATGTAAGGACTGGCAGAAAACTCACAAGGAATTTGGCCTCCCTGCATAAACAATGAAAGCTCACTTTGGAAATAAGAGAAAGAAACTAAAGGATGCTTAGTGTAAAACAAGATGCTCACAATAGTCCATAAACGCACTGGAATAATAACCTGTCATCCATCATAGTGTCATAGTAATACCTGTCTTGTTGAAAGGTAGATTCTGAAGAACCTATTATGGTATAATGAATGGAACTGAAGATACAGTGTTAGAGGAGAGTGGGAACTTTGGCTCCTCTTTATTCTTATTGGTATTCCTACCAGCATGTTAGCGAATTGCTGACAGACTTGGATTATATGTACAGTTCCCTGAGGCAGTGGGTTCAGTTTGCAAAACATATGCTTTTGCAAACTGGATTATCTCAAAGGAATTCTTGCTAAGGACGTTTAGTGTATCTTCTGCCATCATTTGATTATTCTTCTGTGTTCTGGGTTTTTCTTTTTTTAGGATATTCATCAGAACTACCGTGCTGATCACAAGAAATATCTAAACTAAAACAAGAAAAAATATTGGAAAAGGGAAAGCCAATATAAAGGCTATAGCTGGAATGTTTTTTCTTTCTTTTATGGCTTTGGCTCAGTTTTTAAATACATGCTCACTTTTTTGTTATGCCACCTTTTATGCCCAGTTATATTTTTGTTGCTGCACTAGAAAAATTACGTATTTCAAAAGAGAAAGACATGAAGGCAATGAACTCCATAAATGAACATTTCACTTGTAAATTCAAAATACCTAATACAAAAATGGTTTGTTTACAGTGCAGTGAAACTGAACAAGCAGATAATTCATCTACTTATGGTACCTTTCCCAGCTACATGCCAAGTATCTTTTTCTCTTTCATTGCAAAGTGTTTTCAGTGTATCCCCCCCCAAAAAAAAACCCTTAAAAAACACCTAGAAGTCTTCTACATGCAGTTGTCCCTTTGTAGCCATGTATTATTTACCCACAGATTCAACTATCCACAGCTTGAAAATATTCCATAAAAAATCCAAAAAGCATACCTGGATATTGCCATTTAATATAAGGGACACCATTTTACAATACTAAAAAAGGTAAAAGGTAAATGTTTCCCCTTTGATGTGATTGTCTAGTCATGCCCAACTGCTGGGGGCAGTGCTCATCTCTGTTAATAAACCGAGGCAGCCAAGGCTGTCAACTGGGATCATGAGGCCAGCATGACTAAATGCCAAGGTGCACAGAATGCTGTTACCATCCCTCAAAAGTGATATCTATGTATCTACTTTTACTTGCTTTCGAACTGCTACGTTGACAGAAGCTTGGACTAGTGACAGGAGATCCGTCCCGCAGTGCTTGGGTCTCAAACTGCCTACCTGGTGATCATCAGAGTCAGCATCTTAACCGCTAAGCCACCACATCCCTTTTACAATACTACATCCTTGTATATAACAGGACATGAGAATCTACAGATTTTGATATCCACAGGGGTTCCAGGAACCAAACCAAAGTGGATACCAAGGGCCCAGTGTATGCCTACTTAGAAAAATGTTCCATCATGCACAAAATGTACCACAAAGCACAATTGGTCCCACCTGAATTTTTAGGATTGAGGTATTCATATTACAAACATTGTCCCCATCTTCAAAAAGGGGAAAAAAGAGAATCCCAATGTCATCCAGTTAGTCTGACATCAATACCAGGAAAGATTCTGGAGCAGATCATTAAACAGAGAGACTGTGAACATCTAGAAGGCAATTCCATAATCACAAAAAGTCAATGCAGGTTTCAGAGAAACAAGTCATGCTAGATAAATCTAATCTTTTTTTATACAGTATATATAAAATTACCAGCTTGTTAGATGAAGGGAATGCTGTGGATATAGTATATTTTGATTTCAATAAGGCTTTTGACAGGGTTCCCCATGACATTCTTGCAAATAAACTAGTGAAATGTGGGCTAGACAATGTAACTGTTACATGGATTTGTAATTGGTTGACTGGCCAAACCCAAAGGGTGCTCAACAATGGCTCTTTTTCATCCTGGAGAGAAGTGACCAGTGGGGTCCCACAGGGCTCTGTCCTGGGCCCAGTGCTATTGAACATCTTCATGAATGACTTGGATGACAGAATCGGGGGCATGCTTATCAAATTTTCAGATGACACCAAATTAGGATGAGTAGCTAATACCCCAGAGGACAGGATCAAGATTCAAAATGACCTTGATAGATTGGAAAGCTGGGCCAAGGCTAACAAAATGAATTTCAACAAGGAGAAATGTAAGGTACTGCACTTAGGGTGGAAAAATGAAATGCACAGATATAGGATGGGTGACACCTGGATGAAGACACCACTGGGAGAAACCACTGAAAGAATAAACTGGTGTGTTTCAGAGAGTGAATGATACCACATGTATCAAGAGAGGGAAATTTACCTTCGGTTATACATTCCAAGAAGTAATGATGCCACTCATATCAAAAGGAACAGCGTTGTGCCCTCACTACCAGTCAATGCATGTTCTCCATTTCAGTTTCCTGACACCTATAGATTCAGTAGACTAAGCTTGTATATTGCTTGTATAACAATATATATTGCATCAGGTCTGGCGAATGAGTGGATGTTGGGAAAGGAGCACATAGAGAACTGAGGATGATGCCTTTCATCTATTACAAGATGCCATTTCAACTGTACTCAGTAGTTTTCAGTAACATCTCTTTTACTTTTATGAAATTGTGGCCTAATTAATGCCAATTCTTTTGATAAAATCATTGTTTTGAGAGAAGAAGAGTGACCATTACTCTACCACTGTGTAATGGTCACTTAAATCTGAAGTACGTTTGAGGCCATATGCAACAGATGCCTATCATTCATGATGAAAGAACAACTGTGTAGCAATTCTGCAGTATGTGAGTATGTACATAAATCAATAATCAAAATAATTTCACCCCCAGCACTTGCAATACCCAATTTAAGTCAGCAGGGAATATTTATTATTGAGTTCTTTAACAAAAATGCTAATACAGCCTTAATTATAGTTTAGCTGTTAAGCTTCATACATTTTTGCATATATTTCCAGAAGCAGTAAGCCTCAGGACTGGACAATTAGGAAGTTACATCGATTAAGATTCTTTTTTCAAAGGGGAAGACAGATTTTCAGATTATATGTAATGCAAACACAATAAAATCTCAAAGCAAGAAACTTTAAAGTGGAATTATATGATCAAGCTAATCTCTTTTAAAAAAAACCCAAGCCAAACACTACTTAATTATCTTTCAGATTTGCTTTTACATTATTCCTTAGGAAGAGATTTTGTATATCCATTTTAATCAACATTTTTAGCCAGCTTGATTGCATGCAACAGAGCTACCACGGTGCGTGTGTTAATATAACCATGGTAACACAGTAACAGATTATAAAATATAAATACAAAAATTTGGATTTCAACTCCTGATCAACAGTTGGGAGGAGAAATGTTTTATAAATGGAAGAAATTACATTTTGAAAGAACAGAGGTGTTTGCTGGTACCTAAAGAATACTGGTACCTAATCTAGCACTTCTCTTCACACAGTCTTTTTAAGAAGACAGTAAAAAGAAAAGAAATGAAGGAACAAAAATAAGTAAGGCTGGTATCAACCACAGTGTGCTCTAAGGGAACTCAGTATGCCAGGGTTTTCATGCAGGTACTTATATAAATAACTGGTCATTATCAATGATTGAGGTCCACATAATGTTTGCATTACTAAAACTATCTCATAAAGTTGCACTACAAATCACTGGAGCAGAAAATAGAACTGAACATTGATATAGTGATAGTCTTTTTTCCTGAGGTTGTTGAAAATATTCTCAATTTTTCTGATTCTCAGCAAGAAGGGTTCTCAAGATATCAAGATAATCCATCTGGGAAAAAGACTGTCACACAATATGGGATTTTCCCCCTCCATACAAGATTATTATTATTATTATTATTATTATTATTATT
>NC_056526.1:66036142-66042347 GCF_019175285.1 Sceloporus undulatus
ATGCTTTATTTATATAGCATTGTAGAGTAAAACAATCACGCTGCCCCAACAGTGTTGTTGTTGTTGCTGCTGCTGCTGTTGTGTGCCTTCAAATCGTTTCTGACATGGCAATCTTTGGACAAACCTATCATGTGGTTTTCTTGGCAAGATATCTTCAAAGGAGGTTTGCCATTGCCTTTCTATGAGGCAATGGCAATGAGCATGTCACTTGCCCAAGGCCACCGAATGGGCTTCAAGGTCAATCTGAGAATCAAACCCTGGTCTCCATAATCGTAGTCCAACACTCAAACTACAGTACTAGACCACACTGGCTCTCATCCACCAGTAGTAACAATAGCAAAAAATTACTTTACAGAAGAAAATATATATTGCAATGTTATACTTTATGCAAAATAGCACAGAACAGAATATTTTGCATGTGTTTTGCACACAACAAAAGTTGTACAAATATTTTGCAAAACAGTTCTGAAATGCAAAAAGGAAAAAAAAAAGGCCACCGCACAAAACCTCTTACAACCTCAGTGACTGTGGGGAAAGGTTTGGAAATGTTTTGTATTCTGGTGAAAGAAAGATTTTCATCCTTTGACTTGTTTCTCATAATGCACACACCCCTTTATAATCATCATGCTCTTTAACTTTCCCCTTTCATTAAAGCAAACTCCCTTGCTTTGGTATTTTGCCTTTCACTCAAGACTACAAATTCCTATCAAGACAAAGATGAGTAAACACACAATCTGGCAGAATCTGTCAAGTCAGTCACAGGCCACTTCTCACACCATTTCCTCTCCTACTGCTTCCGATTTTCCCTCCCTTACAAGGGCATTGTTTTAATGTATCAATTTGGACACTGTAGATAAACTCCTGCAATGTAAACATGCATGTAGTAAGCAATAAGTATTGGATCTGAGGTTTGCAGGGGATTCAACCTACTGTGTACCATAAATTATCCAGGATGAAAAAGGGTGAGAATCTATGTGTGTGCAGACCTTTGACAGTGTCAAATTAAGCCTGCACTTCATAAACTGTGCCGCTATTAATAAATATGTGCAAGCTATTTGGTTTCTAGTAACTGGGAAGAAAATGTAGGACTTTCTCCCCCTAAATAGCGAGTGAACAGCTGGCTAAAATAGTTTGGGCCAAGACAATTGTGACCCACACAGCCCAAATGTTTGGAATGGGATTGAGAAAACAGAAGTGAGCTTTTAAAGGTTGTGTATGGGGTGGTGATGGTGGTGTGGGCTTCCATTACCTTATTGGTATCCACCCCTGCTTAATCAGTGAGGGAAATGTATTAAAATGTATACAAGAAAAATACATACACAGAGTTCTGTATGGAAGGGGTAAAAAGTCTTGAAATGTTACATGAAACACAGTTTGTGATATAAAATAAAATTAGGTATGATGGGACAGGCAGTACTCTATGCGATTCTGAAGGGAAAATAAAAAATGACAGAAAACTGATTTTCACTTCCCTGACTAACACCTGCCCAGATCACCGTAATTTGGCAATTTAAGATTATTCTGTGAAAATCAAACCTATATATTCCAGTAATAATGCTTCTTATCTGAAATGGAAAAGTAAACTTACAGGAAGCTTCCAGAAGAACTGTGTGTGTATGTGCCTTCAAATTGCCTTTTGATTCATGACAACCTCATGAAATAGAGCTTTCTTTTGCAAGGAACTAAGAGGTGGTTTACCCCATTGCCTTCCTCTGAAACATAGCCTTCTACAGCAACTGGTAATATGATTTATTTGTATACCGCTTTTCCTACGATCTTCTTGGTGGTCCCTCATTCAAGTACTTGCCAGGCCATACCCTGCTTAGCATCCATGATCAGACAGGATCTGATTCTCTCAGGATATTGAAGCAAAGACTCCAGTACACTTTCATATTAGATATTATTTAAATATGTTTAAGAGGCAAAATAGTAATCTAGATTCTTTTTTAGAGAAAAAGGAAGAGACAAGAAATGGATTAAGTGCAGAAGATGGGGAGTCCATGCATAACCCCACTGAACGCAGGAGTGCTGAACCTCTTCTCCAATATTTTATTTGATTTTGCTAGAAGAAAACCACAAACTGCTAATGCCATAAAATGGACCCATGGTAGTTCAGGTAGAACCACAGCTCAAAAAAGCTATGTATTTGTCAATCTCACAGCTATTTTAAGCTCAAGAGAAGTGACTTTTTCCAGGAGCTGACTGGAAATTAATTTCAGTCCATGGAGCTAAGATTTAGTAAAAAATATTGCTTCTTTTTCCTAGAAGACTTTTATTTCTTTTTTAAAATATATTAATTGGAGAGTGGGAGCATACTGGGTCCACAGTGATTCCTTCACTCAGCCCAACTCTGGGTTAATGATAATATCTGTTCAGTAGGGAATGTGAAATTCTCTTATGTTTAAACCCTATATGCATTTCCTTCCTATAATCATTTTATATTAGGGTTTTTTTCCCCACATGGAAATTTGAGTATTTTGTGCTATCCACATTCCCTAATACACTCTTCACACACTTCTCTTAGTCTATGCATTTTGTACTCCATCCCTTTTTTCCTGTTCACAAATCTTTGCTGGTACATTTAAATAGACATATAGTTGTGTTGTACATACTTATTTACTTTTTAAAAAAATATTCTAATGATGGCTTCTTCCCTAAAACTGCAAAATGAAAGATACACATGTATTTTTGCTAGTAGTTGTACAGATCACAAATGACATAAAACGGTAAACAAATCAAGACTGGTTACTACAAATTTATTTCCTGTTCATATATTTCAGGGTGGCTAAGTGACACCACCTCAGAACTAGCGTATTTTATGTATCATGGAGTGATGGATATAGCACCCCAGCATACACTAATTAAATACAAAAGGACATATGTACAACAGGTAGGGTTGCCATAATTGTCCACTAAAACCCGGGACAAAATGTAGGACAAAATCTAGACCAAACTGTAGGACAACTGCAGTCAACTCAAAATGTAGGATATTTAAGATAAATGGAGGATCTTAAATGATTTTAAATGATGGGATGATTGTGGGAGATGGGCATCTGCCCAAACACACAAATGAAAGCTTTGATGCAGGGTCATATGTTAGCACTGTATGAAAAATGGGGCATGACATCTTAATGACACTAATGCAACTTCTGTCTCAAAACCAGACATATTATAGTTATAGTTGCTGAGAAATGAACTGTCATATATAAATCACTAGGATCAGTGCAGTTTCAAATTCAGGAAACAGAGATGGCCACATTAGAAACACTTGCCGATGGACATGCAGGTCATCTTGGGTAACAGCATCCAATAGCATGAATTTCAAGCTTTGTAGTTAAATGGGTATTATCTTTGTTTTCTTCTTCCATAGGATCACTTTGTTTACTTTAACAATGTTATATGAAATTCTCATTATTATACTATTTGTAAGGGGTTTTTATCACTACTGCCTATGCTCTCCTGTGAAACTCAAGAAAACAGCCTATTTGGGAGATGCTTATTAGTAAATAAATGTACTTTCACTTGAGTCACACCACATTATCAAGTCTTTATTTTCAGGAACAATGGTTTTTATTACTAAATACACTTTGAAGCACTGTTAATACTGAAGAGTGCTAAAGTTGATACATGCACATGCTGAAAGAACTGCATGCAAGCTGAATCTCCCTTATTCAAAATGCTTGGGACCAAAAGTGTTTGGGGTTTCTGATTTCTAAATATTTGCAAATACATAATAAGATACGTTGTCGATTGGACCTAAGTCTAAACATGAAATTCATTATGTTTCATACATACCTTCTACACATAGCCTGAAGGTAATTTTATACATAATATTAATTATAATATTGTACATGAAACAATGTTTGTGTGCCCTGAACCATTAAGAAAGCAAAGATGTCACTATCTCAGCCATCCAGTTTTGGATTTTGGAGTTTTCTGGATTTCAGAACTTGAGATAAGGAACTATCTTGCATTATTTTAGCAACGTACTGAAATAGCTTAACTTCAAAGACCTGAATTAGCTTCTGACACATTTTGCACAAGCAAATGGCTTTCTGGTATGAGAGCCTGGGCAAGTCCAAGCTGAAGCTCCTATAGGGAAGTCTACATATTGACATATGTCTTCTAGTATTTCTATAATATAATTTCATAATATTTTATTCTAAAATTCCAAGCTATGAAAAATCTTTGAAATTTACATAAATTTAAAAACATGACAAATAAAAAGGGTCTACAATCATTCCATCCCCAGATGTTTAAAAAAATTAACAACAGTCTGATGTCTCTCTAATTGTTCAGACTGAACAGTAGTTTTAATAGCAAAAGCCATCAATTGAACCTAGAGGGAAACAGGAAGGCAAGGTACTTCATATTCCAGGAACCCTCCATCCCAGAATCTCCTATGCTCCATTTTGTCCACCAACAAACAGAAGTTAATTGTCCAGTTCAGTATTGCCCCTCTGGCTCGCTGTTGTTGTGTGCCTTCAAGTAGTTTCCAATTTATGACAATCCTAAAGCAAACCCATAATGGGGGCTTCTTGGTAAAATATCTTCAAAGGAGGTTTGCCACTGACCTTCCCTGAAGCTGAGAGCATGTGACTTGCCCAAGGTCACCTAGTGGGTTTCATGTATGAGCAGAGATTTGAACCCTGGTCTCCAGAGTGGTAGTCTAACTTTTAAACCACTACACCTTGCTGATCTTATCCAAAATAAAAACCACCTTAGGGAGTGCAAGGTAGAGAGTGCAGTGTAGGGTAGTTTAACAGTTGCTGAGGGAATCTCAAAAGTGGGAGCTGCTGCTGCCGCTATGACTCCAAACCCAAGGTTGGCATGATAATAGTAGAGCTTAGCAACATGGTTGCTGAATCATAATGATTTCATACCATCAGTTTTAAGATGGCTGCTCAAATATAGAGAGCGGAAATATTTAATCTAATGTCTAGCTGCTTTTTAAAGCATGCATTTACATACAAACATCTGTATATATTTATTTTCTGAAACTATGTTTGTTCTGTGCAGTAAAATGTCTATGAACTGATCCTTATTGAAGAACAATAGGCCGCCATCCTCTGAAGATTTCTGTTGAAAAAATAATCTTCATGACAAAAAGTCATGCCTTTCAGAGTTTCTCATTCACTGGTTTGCTTCAAAAGCAATCCATATGAATGACAGCAGTAAAATGACACACCTGGTCCTCAGCAATCGGCACATAATATAATCAATGCAGCTTCCAAGACAGGTTATCTACCAGATTCAAAATGGAAACCAATTTTAATTTATTAAAATTCCCTGAAGGGTGAAAAATCCATTTACTAGTTATCACTTTGTAATGATGTGGTGCTTTATATGTAGTAGCTTGAAGACATGCAGTTAAATTTCGCCAGAGAATAAAAAAGGAAGCCAATGAGTAGATTACACGAAGAAAGAAGTTGCTATCAATTATTATTCTTTTTAACACTTAACTTTTGGTGGCATTGGAAAGTAAAAAAAAATAGAATACACAGAGAACTACATAATAGCAGAATAAGCATATAAATCTCAAATGTATGCTGGATATATTAAATATATTAGAAAAATCAGAAACTTCCTATCAGACATCAGCACTTAACCATTAGCCACCGATAATAAGTCATCTATTTAAATTTTTAAAAATATAACCAAACCAAACCATTTTTTTCTGTTAAATGAGTCTTAGTAGTCAATTGTTATGTGCTTTTTATTATTATTAAATAGAGAAGCAAAAACCAATACACAATTGTATATGCTGAAGCACAGTTAGTTCAGCAAAAGTAAACACAAAAATGTCTAGATTATAGCTGAAAAATATATTTCAGTTACTTGGATTCCAGAGCTTAATAAAAATAGGATTTTTTTTCAGTATAGCAAGAGTATGAAATAAAATAAAATAAAATAAACATTTTAAACAAATGTCATCATCTTGTCTGTTATCAAGAAGGGACTAGAGACCTTTTCATACCACCACCTTGTTCACGTACGTAGAGGGAAAGTTTATTCTATTTTTCTGTTACTAGATTGTAATGATTCCTTTCAAAGTTCAGTTTTGGTTTTGTGATTGCAAGGATAATTTTGAGGGGAAAAATGAGGTAGAGCCATATTGAAGGATACAGTCTACAAGGAGCCTGTATGCATGTATGCTCCCCTTGTATGGATGACACAGCCCTGGACCAGGGTCTGCCTGTCATCG